>NC_064303.1:36593651-36643403 GCF_023373825.1 Bactrocera dorsalis | reverse complement strand
CTTGTAAACATTTTTTTTAGACATATCCTCATCACCAAAGGGTTTCTGCGCCATCCTCAACGTATCTGCAGCAGAAAATTGATTCCGTAAACAAAATTTAATGAAAATTCTTTGCTCAACAAATTTCGACATCGCAAAAAACGAAAAACTCACTTTTAGCAGCTCACAAAACGACACGTATCTCAAACACTAATAATTAATTTTGACATGAAATTTGAAATAAATGTGACTGACAGTACTACCAACCTAAAAAATAAAAATAATTCTCCAAATCCCTCGACGCGCGCAGTTTGAATTGAAATGTCACCTTATTTTTTGGGCACAGTAGTATACAATATATGTGATTTCATAAAATTCTCCCACACTTATGGTTAAAAATGTCCATAAAATTCTCACACAAAATGTAAACATAAAATTTAAGCAATTTTATACATTTCCAATGATTTCATAAAATTCTCACGCTCGCCCTCTTAACCGTTCGCCCAGCCCTCTGCCGCAAGCCCCAAGCTGCCAGTCCCCTTGCCTTGGGCCACTGTGGTTTTATGCATATATATATGTATATGTGTGTGTCTGTATATATTTATTTTTCATTTGCAGTTTTGTATGTATATGCATAAAACCATAAAATCGCTACTGTACTATATACGCATAAAACCACAAAACCGCAAAAAACAGAGATCTAGAACCCGTATTTTACTACTGCTCATGTTAAACTCAATATACCTGGAACAGGGTAATAAGAGATCCGATCATTACTGACATTTCGAAATTTTAATTTATTTGCGTGCTTGTGTGCCGCTTAACCACGGAAATGCATTAAGCTCTTGAATTTTTGTCGGCTTTATTTGCATACGACTCCAAAATCACTACAGGATATTTACACGCACACACATATTTACTATTTGTATGGTAAACAGCATGGTAAACCAGAAAGTTAACAGAGACCTGACATATAAGTATTATTTGCATTAGTGTGAGTGATGAAACGTAATGGGTCAAACCACGTCAAATGATCCATGAAAATTCCGAAGAATCGCCGATTTTAAAAATGAGCAGTGCATTGAGAAGGGGACCAGACGCGTACCCCTTGATATAAATATCGGACCCGACCAACCGATATCGACAAAGTTGAATCGGACCAAAACTTCGCTTGGCTCCCTTTTACCTAATATAAAAATCGAACTGCGGGGTGACTTTGTACCGCATTAATCGACCAATATGTGAATTATCCTAATAAAAATAAGAGACCGTGTTTTATTCATAAAAGATATATCCGACTGATTTTACTCTATATCTGCATGATTGGTTTTACACCTTGAAGTATTAACCTGGTTTTGTTCTTGAAAGTTGCAAGATTATAAAATGTTAGGTTGTACCCGAACTTAGCTCTTCCTTACTTGTTCAATTTAAACCGTTCCATAATCATATTTCTTCTCCCATGTATATAATAAGTGTTTTGATATTTAGGTTTAAATAAACCCGCAAAAGGTCACTTGAAAATAACGGACACTCTAATGTACATGTGCAGAGTATCAGAAATGCATACTTATTCCAAGTGTTCTTGAGGCGCACAATTCAGTTTACTTAAGCTCTTTTTCTCTTTATTTAAGTTACCATATTATAAATGAAATTTATTTTATTTGATATTCCACAAATTTGAATTGAGATTTCAGGGGATTCCTGTAGGACTGAATGTATATATTGAGGACTAAAACATTTATAATGTCAACAGTGGTGTTGCTTTCGCATCTATTATGGCAACTATAAAAAAAATTAAACTGATTTTTTTAATATAATTAAATTTAATAAATATGTTTTTTTTTTAATAATTCAAACTTAGTTTTAGCTCCTTCCACACTTTATGTGACATATCTGATACTTGGTGTAAAGGACGAGTCAACTCCATCATCAAAAATCTTTTCACTACTGGTTTTGTCTTTTGTTGCATTTATCATCTCTTTGTGTATATTTACTAGCTATGTACATACATATATTTTCTGACTTTACTTTATTGTTATCAAAAACGGTAAGGTGGCAATGTAATATGTAGTTTATGCAGATGCTTTTTTTATGATTTGAGTGGACGCTTTCAAGCAATTGCATTGCTCACTAATGGACCATGTTGCTTTTTCCTTCAGTTTGTTTTCTCTCAGTGGCATTATTTTTCAGCACACGTACACTTATCATCCTTTTTATATGCGTGACTGTTCTTGGGTTTTCACTGACTGTTTGTTCAACTATTTATTGGCTTTTATAGCAGAGACTGCATGTTTGGATGTATATACATTAGCATGTGTCTGTTCATGTCCATATGTGTGAATGCGGTTAAAAAAGATGACAAAAAGTTAATTAAACCTCCATTATACTTTCTGTTTCTATATTTGAGTGGTTTATTATTTGTCATAATAGTATTTAAAGCTTTAACTAGAAAAAACGTTAACTGAGGTTTCGTTTAAGCTGTAGTATCTTTTACAGGTACGAAATATTCTTTACATGAACTTTGATCGTTCAGTTTGTAAGGCAGCTATATGCTATAGTGGCCCAATATCTATTAGACAATTGAGTAGCTTCTTGGTTACCGCTGGTGTAGGATAGAAAAGATTTATAGTTGAGTGAGAATATATGCATTCCAAATTTTCTTGGCTTTATACACTTATTTGAATATATTTAAATGTATTTTTATCTGTGTATATTTGTATGTATTTTTGGTATGTAATGCTGGTCGGAAAGGTGATGAGGGAAAGTGAAAGGAGGTCGAAACCGATGTCCAGATCCCGTGTATGGGGGTGTGAGTGCTGTTGCTCTTGGGGCGACTAAACTGTAGCTGACAAAATGCAACAAACGCAGCAAAATCCCTTTCGTAGGTAGTTCTACATCAGGCCCTTCAACGGACAATTTGCATGGAAGCTGAAGGTAGACGGTAACAATCTATATAAATTAGCGGTTATTGACAAGGGTTGCATCAGTAAGAAGACTACCATAGTAAAAAACTGTGGGCGATACATAGCGAGTTTTGAGGGCGGTTCATTATTTAGCAGATGACATTGGCTAATCTATAGCATTCAATCTTTGGCTGACCAGATATTAATAACCGAGGTGAATCGCTGTTTGATTTCATTGCTACTGAAAACATATTCATTTTTAATAGGGGAAATTCTCCTACATTCGTGACTACAGTCAGGATGAATATTTTTGACCTATCAGGAGCAACACGCTTATTGTAAAGGTAGGCCAGTGGATACTGTCCTGCATACTATCGTGTCATGGCTTGAGGAAGCCATTCGGGTTAAATAATTCTTTCTTTGATATTGAGGGAGCTTTCAACAACTTCCATCCGTAAATAGCCGTAAATGATCTGGACGGTTTTGGGGTTGAATGAAACACCACATTTTCAGTCTTCTGTACGACAGAGTGGTTGAAACTGAATCGTTGGCCATTCATACTTAAATAAATGTGGGCTGGAACACCCTATAAGGTGGAGTTTTCCCTCCTCTTCTAAGGATCTTGACTAAAAGGATCGTTGCTGCCTATGCAGACGAATCATCACTTATGGTCAAAGGAAAGTTCTTACCTTAAACCCACTATCAATAGTCCACTATCCTGTCGAAACGTCCGTGTTTTTGCGTTCTGGACGACTAAGGGTATAGTGATCTACTTGCCCTTGATAAGGCTGACCTTTCCATGCCATTTTCCATTTCTACCTTGCCTTTATTTGCCCCTAGGTGTCCACACGGTAAGGTCAGTCTTAGAAGCTGTTAGGTCGGTTTTTTAGAAAAAAACAATTCATAAATATTTGAACATTTCTTACATGATCGTTCCGACAGTGCGATGTCAAGGCTTAATCTTTATGACTAGCACTATCAGTCATTTCTGTTAACCCTTGAAAACAGAAATTAACTACCTAAGCAGATTTTTTTCAATTTTTTTAACACTTTTTATATAAACAATCCACTAGTTGCCGCAACAGCGTACTAATAATAATTGAGGTTTCAAAATTTCTATTAGCACTTGTGCAATAGTCCTCAGGAAATAAGTTGTCTCTGCATTATTACCCCGCTCACTTTCATAGTTAGCCCGAGACGGCAGGAAAAGTGCAACAGACCAAACAAGTTTAAATGCATACATAAAACATGCAACAACGCCTGCCGTTAGCTGGCAGCAAGTATCCCCATATTTGTTATTTCTATTGTAGTTGTGCAATAACATCTCGTCAAGAAAATAGAGAAATGTTGCTGGTGAACATTTTCTTTTTACTGACGCGAAATAAATTTTAAAATTTAATTTATTCGCAAAGGCAAATAAAAACATGAAAGATGTTGACTTTGGCTGAACCGAAGCTACCATACGAGTATAATACCTCTCACAGATGCATTTCTTATAATATAAAGTATTACAAACAGGCTATAGCGGGCTGATCGGAACAATTCTTCCGAAGATTGTAGCGGTGCGTTAGACAACCCGTGCCGAATTTCGTGCAGTTATTTTGTAAAATAAAGATTCCTAGACAACGAAAAGTATTTGATTTGATCCGGTATAGACGCTTCCAACAAATGAATGTTTCTAAGAGGAAAAAAAAAGTGTTTTCTGTTCATATCTCAAAAACTAAGGTACGAGTTAAGGTGTATACAGCTAGTTACGCTGATAATCTATACATAAAGAGATATATACTTTATCGAGTCTCCTACGTTCTCTACTGGGAGTTATAAACTTCATGGCAAAGTTATTATACTATATTCGGTATTGCAACGGAGGCAACTAACAAAATACAGAAGAAAACACGCAAACTGAGCTAAAGAGTTGCAAAGAGAAAGAAAACGATGCTAAGAGAATGCAGTCAAAGATTTCATATAAAAATAATGCATTTATGAGCATCAGTAAAAATTTTTAAAAGAAGGGATTTAGTGTTGGCTATGAGTTGGCCTTTGTGCTCCTGCATATATTATATGTATGGTCATGTTTGTATGTAATTTCTATCAGTTAAGAAAAACACAATTAAAAAACGGATAGCACACACGAAACAACTGAAACCAAGCAGTCATTGCCACAAAAATTGAAAAATGTCCATTACAGAACAAACATAACAATATAATACTATGAGCAAAATATAGTAAGATTTTAGAATTTTAATTTTTCATGAAAACCCATTCGTCAAACTTTTTTTTTTAGGTTGGTATGACTATCAGTGACATCTGAGTCAAACTCCACATCAATCATTAGTATTGTGCTGAATAAAATTTCTGGTTGCGAATAATTCAGAATATTGAAAAAGGCCATCGCTGATAATTGTTTGGAAGGATCCATTGATCTATACTATTCCTAAAGATCATTTAGGTCTAAGAAAAGTGAAAACATGATTGGTTCCAGAATCACTCAATTTTTTCGAAAAACAACGTCGCGTAACGTCTGTGAAACAATGCTTTCCGACTAACGGGATGTCATGAAAAGTATAATTACTGGCGCTGAGTCTTGAATCTATGTTTGCGATAAGGAAACAGATGATCAATCAGCCGAATATCGTGGGAAAGGTGAGCCTAAGCCGAAAAAACCACGTCAAAGCAGGTCAAAAATCAATGTTTTAATGACAATTTTCTTTGTTTATCGAGGTGTGGTGCACTCCGAATTTCTTTCGACCGGCCAAGCAGTCAACAAGAAATATTATTTAAGTGCCATGCGTCATTTTCGCGAAGCTATTCGTAAAAAAGGCCGGAATTATGAACCGACCGTAATTTTAGCACCACAATAATGCTCCGTTGCACACGTTAGTTTTTCGCCAAATTTTCATTCAATATCATATCGCGGCCACCCAATTTGCCCGATTTAGCTCCGTGTGAAAACGTTGATCACAAATTGCTACGCGCTATAAAGACTATTGGAAATTGACTTTAACAACTGTTTCAGTTGATTTCAAGAAATAAGTAGTCATCATATTCTAATATAATACTATTGATGAACGTTGTTTAGCGTAACGATTAACACTAAAGACACTAATTTTCATTTCGACATTTTAATTCACGACTCAAAATACTTAGCTACTACGGCTTCAGTTTGCATAAACTAATATATTATAATATATATATAAATATTTTTTCAGCCGAAAGCCTCCGATGCTAGCGCTGCGTTATTTTTAGTTTATGTAATAATTTTATTGTTATGTAAACTTTTATAAAATAAAAAAAAATAAAAATATATATATATTTTATAATTATCAAAAACTTTGTATGTGGTAGTATACAAGAACACTCGCAAATATAAAAGTATAAGATGATACAGAAGTATAATTTCAGAAAAAAAAAAATTATATTCTTTACTCACCATCTGTATTGTTGGGCAGTGGTTCGCCACCTTCCCGTCGCCACGCTATGGTAGCTGTTGGTGAGCCATTTGCTGGATATTTCATTTTCAAATATCTCAACTGGTGATATAATCAAGCATACCAGGTGGCACTGCCTACGTTAAACGCAGAGAAAGCGTATGCGGGAACAACAACGAATCAAGTAAAAAAGGTGATGAATCAAAAAGTGAAAATTGTAGTATTAACATTGCATTGTATGGCGTTGCATGGCAGTGACATAATGCTCCCAGCCATTGTTATGTTGACCAGCGAAGTCAACTTCGTTGGTATCATAAAAATGTAATATCTGATTTTGACATGGCATATGATTGGTATGAGGCACCGTCAGTAACAGAGGCATTGAAATGTTAAAATTTTCCAATTTTCCAGCGGGCTAATTGGCGTGCCATGTTGGGATGTTTTTGTTGGCCAGCGACAGTGAAAGTTGACATAATTTTCATTTTGCGTTTGTTATTATTATATTTCGTTGTCGGGAATATGGTTGTATGAAAATTTTATTAACATTTGGATTTCCTACGCAAACACGATACATCAGTTAATGTTTAGTTACTGATTTTTTTTTTTGCAAAGGGTAAAAACAACAAATTGGCAAACGAGAAAGAGAAAAAAAGAGAAGTAAAAACAGATTTTATTATTAAGATAAAAGTATATTTAACTTATATTTCTGTTAACTGATATTTGCAATAACGATCGATTTTTATTTTACTCTGACAATAAATATATATTAGTATTAGTAAAAATAGTTGCTTGCAAAGGAAGTAAAGCTTATATCCAGCTCCTCTCAAAAAATACGTTTTGCTTTTACCACTAAACCTCTGAACTGAATCTCTCTTAAACGCATTTTCAAATTTACGGGTAACTTCGAAAAAATTCACCGAAGGATATGAAATTTTCTTGTTGTATTCTTAATTATATCTGCATTAAGAAAATAAAATAAAGTCGATTTTTTTTGAAAATTCTAACTGCATATAACCACTTAAAGTCAAACATTTTATCCATTGTCTAAATTTTCTTCGGTAGAATGTGGCATTATAGTACTTTACTCATTATATAGGACAAGTTGTAGTAAATATAAATAGTGATATAATAGGTGGAATAATTTGTTCTTAAGAAGACAAACATTTCTTCACAGGGATCATCTTAAGTGAGTTTAAAATTTGCTTTACGAGTTGGGATTATTTATCCGGTTAAAACAGCCGCTTAATTTAAAAGTGAACAATCTACTAAACTAAATTAGTACAATTTTTGATCAGTTACTTATATGAAGGAAAATGTATATCCTGTAGTGAATAATATAAAATTGACGAAAATTATATACCTAATATTCGACCCTTTCAAAATTAAATTCGCTACCTATATTCTCTGAAGAACGAATAACGTTTCTTTTAAGTACTTCTAACTAAATTTCCTTTTCGTTATTTCGCCACGTAACACAAAGCAACACTTGTAGCAGAACAAAACCGAAGCGGCGGCCAATAAAATATATCATAGTTTGAAAAGAGAACTTTGGTTTGATTGCCACTTCTTGCAACTTTGTTGGCCAGTTCCGCATATGCGCAAAACTGTGATTGCGTACAAAACTTTTAAAATCTGGCGGTGAATTAAAGGACATGAACGTGACATACGTGGCGTATACGTAACTTTTGCAAATAGTGAGAGACGTATGGAACCGCCGAGGATAAATTGCGTAGATTTGAAAGAAACCACTAAGTAAAGCTGTAAATATGCGTTTATTGAACGCATATATTGGTAAAAAAAAATTTCGGAAAACAATATCAAACTGGATTATTTTTACGAGAACAATAAAAATGAAACGGCCCACAGAACACTCAAAAAGTATTTTGGGACTATCTTTTTGACAATTTTTATCAGTGATTTAGCTACGTATTGAAAGGTTGACACTCAAATCAGTTTACTAGCTCTTGAGTATACCAAATATTTTAGCGGGCTTTAGTGGTGCTTCGGCTTCATTTTTTGAACGATTTAGATTTTGTAAGCCCGCAGATGCAGATTAATCCCACAATTTTCCATAAAGTGACTCAGCATATCTAGAGTTGTTGACAGTTATGGTGGGTTGACTCATTCCGGTCTTCTTCGATACTCTGCTCCACAGCAGCAATAATATCTTTGGCGCACGTACATACGTCATTAAGGATACACAGTATCCATTAGAGTAAACGTGGTTCGAAACTGATCAATTGTTGCTCGGCTTACTGACTTTGCTGGGCGATTAACCATTACTTGTGGTAATAAATTTTCACGATTTGCAAACGTTGTTCCGAAGCAAGCCTGTTCGTTATGAAATGTCAAGCCAAGGAGAGCCTACCCCTACTAGAAATAGCAGCGAGTTACCTCATTGTCCTACTTGTTAAGGTTACCGGCCATAGTTGTATCGCTGAAGAGCAGACATGAAGAGGGTTTTTTACACCAAGGTCAACAGATTGGACAAAACATTAATAAACTGATCTATCGCTACAACCGCGGACTTCGTGTGAGCACCTTCTGACTCAAATTGGAATGTACGCTAATCGATTGGTTACCAGTCAACAACAAAAACTTGAGTGACTGGGAGGTGCTTCTGACCCATAATTAACTTTATAAGTTCTGACAAAACTGCGCGCAATAAGTAAACTCGAGGTGTGCTTAAACAAGTTTGCATGGCAGAAAGCAAGGATCCATCCTATAACCTAACTTAACGGTAAGATTTTAGTAGATACACATCTTAAAATTTGCATAGGGCTGGTGAGGTGATTATATGATAATAAATATCAGACTGATTATTTCACCTAAGATAAAGTCAAATATTTTCAGTAGAAAGTGTAGGTAGTGTAACTTGAATTTATTTAAATATCTTGCGAGTGTAATAAACGAAAACTATATATGTATAAATCTTAATATCGACACTTCTACTAAAAACGTTTGATTCAAATAACGGTACTTTTTTCAATATTTTTTGGACAGATCACACATTTCATCATAGAATCATCCTTTATATATATAATTTGACCCAACTAAGTTTGTTTTACCCACCTATAACATCCAGGTCCAACTTGACTCGTCATCGGATTCGTATTGATATGACATCGCTTCCATGACATAACGAATTCTCAATATCCAAGCACGTTTTTCAGCCTGAGTTATGCTCATTCGTTAATTCTTCGTTATCACTTGATTTTGTATCATCAGTATTATTTGTGTGCCGACGCGCACCCACGCAATATAGGCGGGAAGCGAAATAATCATATACCGCACAGGAATGCGAGCGTGTGTGGTTGTGTTTAGATAAGGCATAATGTGAGACGTGACAACCCGTTTGGCGCATCCCATTCACTTTCATATTAGCACGTATTGCGTTTGGCGAAGGTTACATATTCAGGTTCGCTCTTTAGTAAGTTTTCGTTTATATACTCGCATGTATTTGTGCATTTTTATTATATTGGTGCGTGCAGGCAGGCATGCGTGTTATCGGTTGGTTTACTTGTCCATTAGACGTGTCAGTAGTTATGCTGAATTTTCCCCGGTTGGCAAACCACACATGAATTCGTGAAGTGTGTAGGTTAGTATCAGTTGAAAAGCGAAGTGAAAGAGAGAACCAATTTCGTGTGAAGTGGGTTTATTTATTGGGCTTTTTGTTTGAGTAAATTCTGCTGAGTTTGCATATGCACACTTACAATGCATGCATATCTTGTTATAATAATGGTGAAATACTCTTACCTTTCTTTGGATGCCCGCAAAGTGGAAGCTTAAAGCCGAGCTGAACATGAAAATTTAAGTTCGCTTCAGCTTTGAGCTTTCACTTTGCGGGCACCCTAAAGGCCATAAATGAGTAAACACAAGTTTATTAAGATAAATGGGTTAATTAAGATAAATGGTTGGTTGATCGAACTCATGTTCACAATTATATAAACATATCGATTTATGCGAAAAGTTTGCAAATTTTAGTCTAGAGAAAAACGCGTTAAGCAGATGAGTTAATTGAACGGAGCGTTTAAGCTTTTGAGAACTGTAATTCAATATATAGTTATACAAACATTTTAGTATGTTAATATTAAAACCCACCGTCAACAAACTCTTTGGACCTTATCAGTGTGGCCTTAGACCTGAAAAATCAACAAGTGACAGATATACTTATAACCATACCCCAAAACCTGGAAAAAAAGTATATACACACACAACCTGTTCGTCGATTTCAAAGTTGTTTTTAACAGTGCGAAAAAGAGCTGCCTTTATGCTGCGGTGTCTGAATTTGGTATCTCCGGAGAACTAATACGGCTGTGTAAGCTTACTTTGAGCAATACCGTCAGTTTACGGAAGGACCTCTCCGAGCTGGTCCAACTTCGTTTCACACAAGGCGGCTCCTACCGTGCGAAGGTACCATCTGCTGTGGTACGCCGGCAATATTGATTTCATTACCCTCAATAACCGCGCCGTTAGTTTTGCTTTCTCCAGATTGAATAAGGAAGCGAAGCAAATGGATTTGTTTCGAACGAGGATAAGACGAAATATCTCCTGTCATCAAACAAACAGTCATCGCAGTCCCGACTAGGCTCCCACTGTTGGCAGTCGTAACTTCGAAGTTGTAGATAATTTCCTCTAGCTTGGAACCAGCATTATCAGCAAACAACAATGTCAGTCTCGAAATGCAACGCAGACTAACTCTTGCTAGCAGGTGCTACTACGAACTGAGCAGTAACTTGAGAAGTGAAGTCGTCTCTCGACGTGCAAAGACCAAACTCTACCAGGCACTCATTATCCCTGTCCTGCTACACAGGTATAGTGAAGAGGCATGATCAATGGCAACATCTGATGATTCGAAAGAAAGGTTCTGCGGAAGATTTATGATCCTCTACGAATTGGCTGTACGAGATATACGACCACATTGACATAGTTCAGCGAATTAAGACACAGCGGCTACACCGGCTAGGTTACATTGTCTCGACGACAACAATCCAGCTCTGAGAGTATTTGACAGAGTACTCGCCAGGGGAAGCAGAAGAAGACCACCAATCGCTTGGAAGGACCAGGTAAAAAGGATCCGCCTTCACTTGAAACCTCCAATTGACGTCCGAAATGGAAAAACGACTGAGGCGCTGTTGTAAACTCAAGTAAGCGATGTCTACGCAAAAAAAAAAAAAGAAGCAGAAGGTGATTTTTAAAATGCTTACAACAAACAGCGAACATTTTTATAGCCTGAACAGGATATATTAAGTTTACCACGAAGTTTGTAACACCCAGAAGGAAGCGTTGGAGACCCTATAAAGTATATATATGTATATAAATATATGATTAGTATGTTGAGCTGCGTCGATTTAGTCTGTCTATCCGTCCGTCTGTCTGTTTATATAAAAACTATTGCCTCAGTTTTTAAGATATCGTTTTGAAATTTTGCAGACGTCATTTTCTCTTCAAGGAGCTGCTCATTTGTCGGAACTGCCGACATTGGACCACTATAACATATAGCTGCATACAAACTGAACGATCGGAATCAAGTTCTTGTATGGGTAACTTTCACATTTGACAATGTATCTTCACAAAAGTTGGCACAGGTCATTTTCTAAGATGATAATGTAGTATACGAAGAAATTGTTCAGATCGGTTAACTATAGCACATAGCTGTCATACAAACTGAATGATCGGAGTCAAATGCTTGAATGAATCAACTAACAAGGCATCTGGCATAAGCCTAGTTGCGTCTTTTTTGATGAGAAATTTCTATCTGCCGCGAGCGAAAACGTTTTAGTAATACCTTTGGGTTGTTTTCTATAAGTTGTTATAATTGTGAAGTATTTGTATTTTAATTTCTTGCTGATTGTCAAATTTGATTGACACAAACACCATAATTTTCTTCATCCACTTCATGCCAGTAAGCTCATACATCTCTTTGTAAGTATAAAATACATATATACGAGTATAATATATAACATGCCTACTTTTGATATTTACTTACTTTGTAGGCTTGCATCACATTTTACAACACCGTCTCTCGCCCCACCGGTAATGTGATATTTTGTAATCGCTTATCAAATTTTGGTAAATCTATAAGGAGAAGAGAAAATAAAATATCTCCTTATATAGCTATAGTTTTAGAGCTTAATTAAATCAAAGCGTTCTTTAAAGAACCATATATATTTATTGGTTTTTGAGTTTCTACATACTTCATTACCCTTTACGATATAAAAGGCTATAAATGCCAATATTATATAAAAAAGATTATGATAAATAACAACTGATTCAACATTTATTTTTCATATACGGCACGAACTTTAAACCTAAGGTATATTGCTGAGAATGCATTAGGGTGGTAAGGGAGTAAATGCAATATGTAAGGCAACAGGAGGTTGCTGTTTGCTTTGCGCATTATCACTTTAGTCCTCTAAGGAGAGATATTTCCATACACTTTCTTATGCTATTGTACCATCACGCGGTGGAAACTCCACAGCATGATAAACTCTGCGTACGCACAAGCAATAGCATGCGAACGCACATTTTCCAATATACATAGTTGCACACAACATGATATCGGAAAGCTGAAGCACTCTGCAAGATTCTGTAAACGAGATGCTGGAAGTGGAGGAGTGGGGGAACAAGAGTGGAAAGCGAATTATAAAAGCATAAAGGCGTGTGATGAGATTAAGTTCAGTCATTTATAAGCGATTAACTGCTGCCGACACATGTGGTACATTCATACATAAGCGTAGATACAGGTATGTATAAATATAACACACTTACACTAAACTTCTTAAATCATGTTATAAGTAGTTGTATAAACTACCAGCGCGACGAACTAAGTCGATGTAGCCGTGTTCGTTTGTCTGTCCATCTCTCTGTTACCTGGAAACCAGCAACTTAGACTCACTATCACTCTACTATATAGCGGCCATTGAAACTGATCGATGAATATCAAGTTCTTGTTGCGGAGATTTAATGTCTACAGAATTTGGCATGGATTATTGTACAAAATCACGCTATCATCTCCGTATAAATTTTTCAGTTCAAGTACCATATGTATAGCTGCCATACGAACTCAGCGATCAGAATCAAGAACTTGTATTGAAAATCTTTGTATTTGTCATTACATCTTCATGAAGTTGGATCTATAATATTGAAACAACGTGGTTAAGTAAATTAGTAAAATATTTTTCTTAGTATGCACATTGTTGGCTGGTTACGTTTTCAACTACTACTGTGATCAAAAAGTACTAAACCTTTTTAATTTAAATTTAGCGCCAACTATTTTTTTCTAGGTTGGTATGACCGCCAAATGCCACATCAAAATAATTGTAAGTATTTAATATGCGCTTGTCCTTCTGAAGTACACAAAGTGCATTCCGCGAATTTTACAATGAGTGAAATTATTCAACATATAAGTTCCAATAAATTTTATGCTCAGAATCAAATTTTTTGTTCGAAACGTTCCGAATGGTAGGAAATGCCTTCGGTGATAACTGTTTGTCACGAGCAAGTGATTGTGATTAGTACAAATTATTCAAATTATTGACGACGATCCGCGTCTAGGACGGCTATCACTATCAATTGATTATCGACACGTCAATAAATAATAGAATTGATGCTTTGGAATCGACAATTAAAAGTCAAAGATCTTACTGGAATCTACACACAAATGCCATAAATGTTGGAAAACGTCGTAGAACTCTTGGGTTTTGCACCACGATAATGCATAATTGTATACTGCATTAAGTCTTCGTTGTCATTCGCTTGATTTAGCTCCGTGTGACTTCAGCTATAACTCAACCAGCCGCATCGGAGAAACTGTATTTTCTAGATTTTTTCTGATAAAACTTTTGAATCTATTAATCCAAAAATATTACGGTATCTTCAAACTGTATTTAAAACTTAGTTTTTGTAAAAATATTTATTTGGAAAGGAGCTCCAGCTGACCTCTGAGAGCTCCTCTCAAAATGAACATTTTGCGGTGACCACTATATCTCTGAACTGGATCGTCTCAAATAAAATAACAAAACAGATTTCGTTAAACTAATGCTAATATAGTTAACAAATCGAAAGAATTATATTAAAAAAAATTTTAGACAAAATGATTTTATGTCAAAATTTCGACTTTAAATTGTTTGTAAAAAAATATTTATCGGTAGAAAAAAAGCCTTCGACTTATTACTAAAAAATTTATTTATGACAAATTATAATAATTTACAAATTATAATAATAACTATTTAGGGTAGCTTCTCTTTAGTGTAGATTTCTATGTTCCTGAACACAAGACAACAAGGAAGCTGTTTTTGCTCTTCTTCAGCCGTGATAAGTCCATTAAAATCCTGCGTATCTATTTTTAAATTATTAGTAATTTTTGTTTTGGTTTTGGAATCAACTTCTTCACCAAGGAGTGATGACATGACTGTTTCTACACACAAATGCCATAAATGTTGAACAAGCTTGCTTATGGATGTCTTGGAACTTGTCGCGTCTACTTTTTCATATACTTTTAGAGCTTTCAAAAAGCACAAGTCTTGGTTAGGAGCTTTAATTGACATTATTCATTCGAGCTAGGGTTTAGTATACAAGGTGATGATAAATAAACACACATTTTGTAGAGTATTTTTGTCCTTTGCAGTAATTTTCAGTTGCGATTGAAGTAAACATATTTTTATACGATAGATCGCACTCGCCATCTATCGCCCTTGATGCAAAGCTCCGGGGGGTCTGAGGTTTAGTTTACTCTCTGTATATCCTCCTAAAAACACAACGCATAGTTCAACAAATTTACTGTAATCGTCTCTAATAAAAGGTTTCCGGACAAACCTTAGTCTTCAGTCTTACAAAACGTTAACAAAGATGTAATGATTGTCTCAGCAATATGTGCTTTAACGAAATTCAGAGGTGACTCAATGTTATCGGTCTTAATACACAGTACAACAGCTAATCTGGGGGGTGAGAAATTCCAAGTCAGGGTGATGGTACATACTAGGTCAGTATAATAAAACCCTCAAAGGGTTTAGCGTTCGTATGTATCAGTTTTTTTTATGACCTTTTAAATTTTTTCCTTATCTTGATGTTTTTTCGCGAACCACTTCTTCGATTTTGATGAAACAAATTTAGAAAAATTAAGAATTACAATATCTATTTGTTTTTATTTGTTTTTATTCAAAAAGGTGTCATTTATCGCCTTTTTTATAAATTTTTTTTTAGGCAATATTTATTAAAATAAATAAAAATAAATAAACAAAATAAAAATAAAAAATTATAAAAATGTTTACTTTATTTTTTTAGTAGTTTATGACCAGAAGTCTGGAGTTATTGGGGAAAATTTCAAAATTACGCCATTTTGGTAATTTTTGATGTTTTTTCATATATCGTAGTTCATTTTATAGGAAATATCTTTAAGTTTAATAAACTTTTAAATTTTTTTTTGTTTCAGCTACTCATTCAGCCGGAATCATGGAAAAATCTTAAAATATAGCTGAAAATATACCGTATTACGTTCAAAAAAGTTCAAAATATTTAATCGCCTACTTTCTCTTACAAAAAATTCAAGAAAATCGCCTAATTTCTCATGCATCACACTGGTACACACTCTTAATGCAAATCTTCGTTAAGCACAATTACGCTCTTTGTAAACTAAATTACCAATTACCAATTTTTGTGCAATCAATTTCCTTCACAAGATCTTAGGATGGTATAAAAACCTCTTAGCCCATCTTTATAAATCCTTTTTAAAATACATTAGATTAATTAACTCTACCACATATAGTACCCATAAAAGCTTTTTCAATCAAACCAACCCTCTTACTTCAAGATTAAATGACTCAATAATTGCTTATCTATTTTCATATTTATTTACTAGCAAAATAATATTAAATCACTGATAAGTACTAATATCTGTAAAGTTTCCCAACTCTAAAATATACAATGAATATTGATTAATTCATTTGTTGCTACTTTTTGTTTAAGTTTAGCTTGGCTATGTTACATTGTGTTTTCCGTCATGAGATCACAACTTTTCCTAGCGATAAATGAGCAGCTGATGAGACTCTGCAAGCTTTATCATGGTGGTTGTTGTCAACGTCAAAATGAAAGTTAACAATAACACCAAAAAGCGCTTCTTGTCAACAACCGTTGATGCGAGCACAATCAATAGATATTTTCCGAAGTTTTGTTGTCAGTTGTCGTAAAAGTATTTATTTATCAATATGTGCATACTCCTCCAAGTGAGTTCCTTTTTTATTGTTTACAGATGTTTATTTATACATACATATGTATATTGTTGTGGTTCTGCAGGTATCTGATTTATATCTAAGCCTGTGTGAATATTTGTGTCAAATTTATTTACTGAATGTCTTATCAAACGGCGCGTAAATGTCAAAAATCTCATCGGTCTTTATTTGAAACGTTAGATTGGTTCATGACATTTACTTTTTGAAGATAATTTCATTTAAATGTTGACCGCGGCTGCGTCTTAGGTGGTCCATTCGGAAAGTCCAATTTTGGGCAACTTTTTCGAGCATTTCGGCCGGAATAGCCCGAATTTCTTCGGAAATGTTGTCTTCCAAAGCTGGAATAGTTGCTGGCTTATTTCTGTAGACTTTAGACTTGACGTAGCCCCACAAAAAATAGTCTAAAGGCGTTAAATCGCATGATCTTGGTGGCCAACTTACGGGTCCATTTCTTGAGATGAATTGTTGTCCGAAGTTTTCCCTCAAAATGGCCATAGAATCGCGAGCTGTGTGGCATGTAGCGCCATCTTGTTGAAACCACATGTCAACCAAGTTCAGTTCTTCCATTTTTGGCAACAAAAAGTTTGTTAGCATCGAACGATAGCGATCGCCATTCACCGTAACGTTGCGTCCAACAGCATCTTTGAAAAAATACGGTCCAATGATTCCACCAGCGTACAAACCACACCAAACAGTGCATTTTTCGGGATGCATGGGCAGTTCTTGAACGGCTTCTGGTTGCTCTTCACCCCAAATGCGGCAATTTTGCTTATTTACGTAGCCATTCAACCAGAAATGAGCCTCATCGCTGAACAAAATTTGTAGACCATAAATCGGACGTAAAGCGCGAAACACATTTCGAACCGAACACTGATTTTGGTAATAAAATTCAATGATTTGCAAGCGTTGCTCGTTAGTAAGTCTATTCATGATGAAATGTCAAAGCATACTGAGCATCTTTCTCTTTGGCACCATGTCTGAAATCCCACGTGATCTGTCAAATACTAATGCATGAAAATCCTAACCTGATTTATATCTAAGCCTGTGTGAATATTTGTGTCAAATTTATTTACTGAATGTCTTATCAAACGGCGCGTAAATGTCAAAAAAGGGGTTTATCTTCTGTTTGTTTTTTAGATTTTTTTTTTTGAAAATTTTTTAGTTGTTGTTGCTTCTTCATTTTCGGTTTATTTATTTTTTTTGGCATTTCAATCGGTTAAATGTCAGTAAGCTTTGCTATACAAATGCTGATAACTGTGCTCAATGACCCTGCTTTGTGAATCTGAATAGCATGATTTGATTAATTACCATGGATAATGTCAAAACAAACATGTTTTTAAAGCTATGAATTACTAAATTTAGTATTTCGAAACCTTTATGTGACCTTTAAGATATTTTTATAATATGAAAGAATAATATGTATTATCAATAGAGTATATGGCATCGAATTAAATTATAATTGGTATTTGCGTCCCTACAATCTCTTTTTACAAGCACATATTTCATATTACTCAATTAACAAAATCACTCAACTAGTTATGTAAGTAGACATAAATATCAGATCTGGCAGAATAACTTCTTGCCATTTTATTTCAACTGAAACTATTTTGCGTTTAATCTTTTTAATAAAAGCATTTGTCAATTGGGAAACATTTATCAAAATACTATGCAGTTATGAACGAAATTGTATTAAAACTGGGTTTTATGAGAGTCTTCATAGACTCGATAAGTACCAATTTATTCAGGAATATAAAGATTTTGTTACGAAATATTTTATTACTTGGTGGGAAGCTTGATATACAATACAATAAATATTATGTTGTTTAATTCTCCTAATAATTTGCATTTATCACTGTGAGCATAAAATACCGTATCGCCACCTAAAACAACAAAATAATAATATATACTACTGTAATCAAAAAGTATGGGGAATTTGTTTGTAAAATGTGAATTCTGTATTGCTTCTTCCAAATCAATTTCATTTTCTTCAAAGTAATCCCCACCCGATAAAACGCACTTTTGTAGCAAAGAGGAAAATCTGGCAAATACAGTGATTGTGAAACAATAAGATTCCAGTTTTTGGCAAAAGACTGTCGAAGAATCAACGCAATATGGCTTCAGTCGACACTTTATGTATTTGATACTCAAAACATTCTAAAAAATGATCTTCCAACGCTATAAGCGTGATCTCTGACTGCAAATCGATGATTTTCAGGTACGAAATCTTTAATTGTTTAGACGTGGCCCTCGTCGGTAAAGGATGCTGACCGTCCTGATCGGAATTAATTTTTAATGCGTTCTCTTTGGCCCATTTTGATCTCGATGTACCGTTTGTAAACATTTTTCTATGCGACAGTTTGATAACAGAAAACTTTTCTTTACGTGTTCGTACATATATTTTTGTTCCGTAAAAAAATTTTAATGCAAGCTCTCTACTCAACAAAATCAACAATTACAAAAAATTGAAAAATTCACTTTTTGTTGTTTACAAAAGACGTGTAACTCGCAGATGATTAAACTTTTTGACAAACAAAAGTTTAAGAAATATTATTATAGTCCTTCTAACCCAAAAAAATTTACCTATCTTCCTAATTCCCAGGAGTTTGACAATTTACCTTACTTTTTGATCACTGTATTAAATGACGTTTTTAATAGAAATTTATTTATTTTTATAATATTTTTATTCTGGCATCAGTTATAACGTACATACGAGTATATCAGACATATAGGCTCTATATAAAAAAATTATAAAGAAAAATGAACGTAAAGAAAAGCTTTCAAAATGTCATTCAACATCAACACTTACCAGAAAAGTATCAGCTAGAACACGTGACCATTCCGATCAGCCAGACTCTCATACAGACGACAACAATATAGGTACGTCGCACATGGATTCTTCCAAAAACGATGCTGATGATGAATTTTCTCTTCCATTCTCTAAAACCAAACAAAACACACTAGTATTAGAACACACTGCTTTAACTGCCCAAAGATTTGGAGTAAGTGATAGAGCAGCGGCCTTGATTGTTTCATCTGCTTTTAGAGCAGCGGCCTTGATTGTTTCATCTGCTTTTCTGGATGCCAAAAAAGCAGGTTTGATAACAGAGGATCAGGCTAGCTTTGTCACTGACAAATGCAAGATTAGTCGGGAAAAAAAGTGTTGGGGTTAAACTCCAAAACACTGTATTGTGACGGCCGCAAAGACAATACACTTACACAAGTCAGCAGGTGAAAAGTACTACCGCGACACTGTCAAAGAGGAACACATTTCTCTTATAGCGGAACCTGGTTGTCATTACTTTGGCCACGTCACCTCTCCTTCCGGGTCAGCTGAGGATGAGACGCAAGCTATTTGGCAACATTTACAAGACAATTCAGTTGATGTGGAACATCTAGAAGTTGTCGGTGCTGATGTCGAGCATCCAGGTAACATGTGCAAAATCTCGCTGGCTCACCTGTGCAAATAGAATTCTGAGATTATACATTTCTACTGACAAAACAACAAAGGAAATAAAGATTTTGGTCAAGTACATACTGACAGTTTTACTCACCCTTGTGGTTCTCAATAAATAATTCTTCGACCAAGTTTTCATAAAGCATTCTATTGAATACATATGATAATATTGTATTAAAGCTCTCTAGTTTAAACATCATGTTGTCCGGATGGATGAAAACACTCCAGCTCTGAAAGTATTCGACGCAGTACCGCCGCGGAAGCAGAGGAAGAGGAAGACCTCCACTCCGTTGGAAGGACCAAGTGGAGAAGGACCTGGCTTCGTTTGGAATATCCAATTGGCGCCACGTAGCGAAGAGAATAAACGATTGGCGCGCTATTGTTGACTCGGCTTAATCGCGTAAGCGGTGTCTACGCCAGTAAAGAAGAAGTTTAAATATTTTCATGTGCTTTTTGCTCATTTCTTATTTCATACTCACCACTCTCAGGTAATATATAGTTTTAGATGAGTCATCCCGAATATCCTCGAGCCACTCTCCATGATTTTTCATATCTAAGATATATATGGTAAGCAAGCAACGATAAACTAAATCCGGTTACGTGATAAAACCCAATAGCAATGGCACCAAATAACATCGTCACCATAAAAACTTCGGCATAAATTACGCAAAGATATCATACGTAACAGGTATCGAGATCGAGTTGGCAGTATGTGGAACTGGTATCATAGGTTAGTTGTTAAACGCAGACGGTCATCGAACTGAAAGGATGAAAGAGAATAAAGCAAATTTAAAAGAAAATATATCAGTAAAATTAGTGCACATCAACAATAGAAGTAGGTACATATATAAATGTAACTTTTGTGCAGGGCAGTGGTGTACGATCTTAATCTTTACTTCGTGAGTATATCTCAAGCCAAAAAAAAAATTTTCGGGAGATTATGAGTGCATGGATTTAGATATATACCCAATATAAGATTATATAATTATAATTAAGATCGTTTCAATTTTTTTTCTAACAAAAAATTATTATATTTATTTTCTTCAAGCTTTAAAACGCTTTCCTCTGCAAATCCGGACTTACATACGAGTCAAAATAAAATAATTAAATTTTTCTTACATACTACGGAGAGCACAGCTGACTTTCAAATTATTGAAACAATTATTTATTTACTATTCTATTCATAATGCTTTAAAGCTACAAAGATATAGTATGTATACCTCAGAAAACTATGCGAAAGAGCTCTAAACTTATAAGTTATCCAAATATTAAAAAAAAATATTTTAAATTGCTAATAAATTGAAAAGCAAGATAAGCAGATCATAAATAAAAGCAACAAGTAAGGAAGGGCTAAGTTCGGGTGTCACCGAACATTTTATACTCTCGCATGATAAAGTGATAATCGAGATTTCATTATCCGTCATTTACATATTTTTTTATTTTTCTGTAAAATTAATTAGATTAGTAAAATCGGATGGACTCGACAGATGGACGGACAGACGGACGGACGGACAGACAGACATCCGGATTTCAACTCTACTCGTCACCCTGATCACTTTGGTATATATAACCCTATATCTGACTCTTTTAGTTTTAGGACTTAAAAAACAACCGTTATGTGAACAAAACTATAATACTCTCCTTAGCAACTTTGTTGCGCGAGTATAATTATAGTTGTAAAGAGATTTGTAATACAATTTACTTATAAAATATTAATCTTGATATTTTAGACATAATTGCTAAATATGTAAATAAATAGATATTATAATACAAACAGTAAAGGCTACCAGTTTAGCCAATTTTTCACGCTTCAGTAGCCACATTTAACTTTCTGCCACTTGCAGCTATCGCAAACACTTCATCGCACCAGTTGTAAAAGTAGGCGTACATACAAATGTTTACATATAGTGGAGAGTGCTCGGATTCACCATCCGAATACAAGACAGCTGCGCTGTTGTGTTATGAAAAATAAGCAAAACAAAATTTTCCATATATTATTCAATCAAATGAAGCATATCCAGAGATTCAATCTCTCTTCAGTAAAGACTCATGCTCTTAGTATCCTCGTTGTTCTATTTTCATTCCTTGCTGTCGCTGTTTTCAGACAAAGCTAGCAGTATGAGGCATAGCAGCAGTTGAGGCAGACAATACATTTGATTAAATATAATTTCGATAAATAACCGACCTAACCATGATTCACGCGACTTTTTCAAACTTTTTTTTTTATTTTTCTACATAGTCTCCTTGTAAACTCCACACACTTCTTCCCAGCGATGCTCCCATCTCTGCAACTCTTCCAAATAGTACTTGGCGTCTTTGTCTGCAAAATACGAGTTTCACGAAAGAGATTGCCTCCTCATTTGACTTGACGAAAATCTCTGGCCGCCGAGCGCAGTTTTAAGTTGAGGAAACAAAAAAAAGTCGCTTGGTGCTAGATCCGGTGAATAAGGTGGATGGTCAAGCAGTTCGAACCGCAATTCGTGGATTTTCGCCATGGCGACTGTTGAGGTGTGATGAGATGGTGCGTTGTCTTGGTGGAACAAGACTTTCTTTTTTTGCAAATGTGGCCGATTTTTCGAAATTTCTTCCTTTAGCTTCTCCAATAATGATGCGTAGTATGCTCCTGTTATAGTTTTTCCTTTTTTCAAGATAGTCGATAAAAAATAATTCCATGGCTGTCCCAAAAAACCACTCGCCATCACTTTCCCAGCCGAATACACAGCTTTAGGTTTTTTTGGGTCCTGGTTCCCCCTTTTCAATCCACTGTTTAGATTGGTTTTTTGTTTCGGCGTATAATGATGAATCCAAGTTTCGTCTACAGTTATCAATCGGCGCCAAAACTCGGTCTTATTGCCTCTAAACTGAGCCAAACAGAGCGCTTGAAATGTTCATGCGCGCACGTTTGTGGTCTAGCGTAAGCAAACGCGGCACCCAACGCGCGGACAGCTTTCTCATGCCCAAATCTTGGTTTAATATGTTCATAATCTCAGCTATTTCCCTAACTTTAATCCGGCGGTCGTCTAGTACCAATTGATGAACTTTAGCGATGTTATCGTTAGTGGTTACAGTTTTTGGACGCCCAGGACGTTCATCATCTTCCAGCTCCTGCTGCGACCACGTTTAACATTCAGCTGCCCAAAATTTTACGGTGGTAAACGATGGTGCAGAGTCACCATACACTAGTCCAACTCAATCTTTGATTTGTGAAGGCGTATTGCCTTTCAAAAAAATAAAAATTTTAAGTTACAGCTCGATATTCAATTTTTTCCATTTTGGTGGAAATCACCGAAATAGACTCACAAACAAAAAACGACTGTCAACAGATAATTGCGCAAGATAAAATTCTGAAATTTTGGCGAGTAGCTATTATAATAAAGGCACAAATTTGAAGTAGAAACTTTTTTTTCAAAGGGTGCCGCTAGCTTCACGTTGGAGGTTAGGTCATTTATTTTTTGGAACAGCCCTCGTATTTTATTCAAAATAGTAACAGCTTCATGTGCAACATCAAACCCCCAACTGAGCAGCAAAGCAAACATGTCCACAGAGAGTGAGTGCAAATGGCTTGCATATGTTATAGGGAGTTGAGAAATGATATGACCTTACAGCTATTGACCTTTCCCACAAATTTCTTTAAAAGGAATCGTCTGCTGTACTATAGATAATTGATTTTTAAATAATCTATGAACAAGCAAGAAACCAATGATTGGAAAAAAAAAAAAATTTATATTAACACAATTTTTGTAATTCAGTTTATATTAAAAAAATATTTATAAGGTTAAAGACATATACATTTTCAAAATGAATTTAAGAACGAATACTTTATTTTGTTTCTTTTCTTTTTGCCGATTGCGATTAGGCGGTTCGCTACCCCGGTGTTTATTTCTTGTATGTGATCAGAATCGCAATTTTTGAGGATTATAACCTCTTTTAAATTTTATGCAGATTATCAAATCTTGCCACTTTTGTGGGATGGTACCTTCCACTTCATATTCTAAAATTCTCCACCGTCTTTTATAGATTCCAATTCTGTGTTCAACGATACATCTACAAAGAAAAGGTTGTTAATGAGGCTTCATAATTGTTTTTTTTTTTTTTTGTTTTTTTCTATATCTATATTATCTCTATCACTTTCATTAGAGTTCAAATAAAAAAACAAAGTCGGATCAATTTTGGAATTTAATTAGCTTTTGTTAGTTTATTGAACATTTGCAACAGTTTTGACAGTTTCCCATCTATTGTGACCTAAAAATACGATCCAAAGCAATGTGCATTTTAAAAACTATTGTGAATAGTAAAATGACCAGAAATTACGATCCTTCTGCTTTCTTATGCCAATCACAGATAGGCAGTTGAACGTATCACGGGAATTTTAATTTTCATTTGCCATAGGCCGCGTGAAAATTCTACCCATTCACGTACGTATACATGTGATCATACATCTTTGTTGCGCTCACTCAGCAGTGTCATATAAAAAAGTATATCTGTCCTGCTCTAAAATCCCTAATCGACGGCTGATGCAGGGTTGTATTTTTTGATTCCTACTTTTAAAAATACGGTCAAACAAAACTTTTAATTTTTTAAATTTTTATTGTATTTTATTTTTCACGTATTCACATAAAATTTATTATAATTTATATAAATAAAAATATATTTAATTATAAGGTTCTATCGAGCATATTGTGTGATAGATTAAAGCCCATCGTCAACAAACTGATTACCACTTATCAGTGTGGCTTTAGACCCGGCAAATCAATAACTAACCAGATATTCACCATTCAACAAATCTTGGAAAAGACCCTTGAAAAAAGAATCGACACACATTGACGACATTGACATAGTTCAGGCAATTAAATGACAGCGGCTACGCTGGCTAGGTCACGTCCAGCTCTGAAAGTATTCGACGCAGTACCCACCACGTGGAAGAGGAAGGCCTCTTGGAATCTCCAATTAGCGCCACTTTGCGAAAAAACGAAACGACTGAAGCGCTGTTGTTAACTCGTCTATAACCGCATAAGCGGTTTCCACGCCAGTAAAGAAAAAAAATAAATGTATTTCATTACCATAAAATATATACAAATATATAGTATTTTCGCATCGAACTCACAAACAATAAAAATTTCTGATAAAGCTTCAAATATACTTTCTTTAAGCTGAATTTTTGTTTTCTTTTTTGCATGTGCGGTGAGTAAAGGCGTGTGCAATTGCTTTTCTCAGCTAAAACGTTAATATTTTTATCAACACTTCGCTAACTGTGAATTGTGTCTGTTCAGTAACCTTAAATTGCAGTTAATGGATATCTTAAAAGCTAGACGTTTGCTCATTAGGCCTGCCCGTGGATAAAATTTTTAATCAACTATTAAAGAAATAATTCAGTTTCTTCGATTATATGTAGTGCCCTTACAGTATGATGTCGAAAATGGGACATTTTAATATCAATACAGGTCTTTCGGTTACAAGTTATGCGTTTGTGGAATTATTTGAAATTCTCAGTGTTCTGCTTTGTCAAGCTATTGATTAGGATTACAATTGCTTTTCAAATAATATATAAAGATAAATCTGAAATGTATACGGCAAAAGTTGCTATCAGACTTAGTGAATTTTGGATTCGAAATGAACTTATGTATGTGACTCTAAACATTCGGTAATTTGGATCTTTAAGTCCTAAAGTAAACTCTGACAAATTTTCCTTTGCATACATATATGAGAAAGAGCCACTGGAGGAGACCGCAGTATGGTTCTTTATGGATCGGGCTGGGGGGAAGCTTGGTGGATGGGTATATTGTTAGCAAGACTTTAGCTACTTGCTGGCTGCTGGCATTGAGCTAGTGGCAGATTTACTACTATGGAGTGCCATCTTCTTCGTTATCAAGGCTAATGAGCTGGCATTTACAGGTTCCCTAACCTCGTTATCGGATGAATTGGAACGCATTCGTACTACTACTTGATAACTGGGTGTCGCGGAAGCTTGGCTAGTATTATGATTTGTTCTTGTGGGTAAATTAATTTACCAAAAATGATGGGCGATACGATTACGCTTTTCTGACTCTTCTGGCCTACAACTAATACCAGCATCATGATCAAGGCCATGCCTATCCAAATTCTCCCAATTCATGTTTTCCCTACAATTATTACTGCCTCTTCCCGCTCTGTCGTAATAGTGCTATTGACCACGCATTTCAATGGTGAACATGTGTCCGATGACATCACCAGCAAGCGTGCAATGAGCAAGCGGCAGTAAACTACCAACAGAACCTCCATCATCGCTAGCCAACAACCAGAAGCTATTAACACAAATTGCGGTAATTAAAAAAAATTCCGTGTTATTCCGGTATTTTACTTTTTTGTTTCGTTTTTATTATTTACATTGGCTGTTGTGGTGCTTATTGCTAGAACTTGTTTTTCTTGTTACTTTCGCTCTTAGTTTTTTTCGCTTTTCTCATTGTTTTCGCTATCGCCCTCGTCGCTTTGGCGCGCATCGTTCACATTCTCCTTTTCTCAAAAGCTCCACAATTTTATTGTTGGACCTCGGGGAAATTTATATGAGTTATTTTGGTGCTTGTGACGTTAATAATGCGCCGAAAAGTATGCTTCGTTGGGCGAATATAATATTCACTGTTATTATAGTCGTAACTGTAAGAATTATGCCCATTTGTCTACATCCAATGAGTATTATGTACGGTAAAGGGCCTGTTGCGTTAAATGAACCTGTTTGTTTTAAGACTTTATTTTCGATTTTCCGAAAAATAATACATAAATGAATGGATTATTACAATTACACAATCACACATTCTAGCCTGCGTGGTTTCTGAATTTAAATAAAAAATGTAGGAATTTGTTTCTTAATTTTAAAACTTTTTGTATTTTTATAAACTTTTGCAGAATTATTAATTATTATATTATCACTGCTTTAGGGAGGATTTGATGCCCTAGATATGAAATCTATTTTTTATAGTAGTAGGTAGTAGTAGGTTGTGAGCACCTGCAAAGCCATTATGTCCAACACTTATATATATTTGCATGCCATTTGTGGTGTCTTGTTTTGCTGATTTCTTTGTTTGTTAATATGTCTTTCAGTAAATGACGACAAATTTCTTTCCTCCTTCGTTTCTCCAACACCACTTTTGTCCTTTCCAGGTTAAAAGGGCAATCGAGGCTTTGTGTTTCGTAGCTATTGACCCGTTTCACATTCTGTAGTCTGTCAATCGGTCGATTAAATGAGATAGTAGTGGAGCGCGTTTACATTACATTTGTGAAGATAAAATGATTGATGGTGAATTTAGTTGTTAGAGAAGAAGTGGCAATAGTAGAATAAGAAGCAAACGTTTCATTTACTTTGACTTGAAATAGAGATATTTATAGGATTGGGGAGACAGGAATTTTGTTACTATCGAGAGAAAGCTTCAGTTCAGCTTTCATAATTGAATAGAGAAGAAATGAATCCACTCAACATTTGGAAATTTGGTTAACTGAGTTATTGTTAAGAAGTTTCTTTCCTTCAAGAATATAAAGTTGAAAGTTTAAAGATAAATTAACCAAATTTGCGACAGTTTGATTTCATTCTTACAAAAAGTTTAAGAATAAGTTAAACTCTTTAAACACACAAAATGGAAAAGTGCTAAAATAGTGCTAGAATCCAGATGGTGCATACACTTGTTTGGAAAGCATTCAATAATTTGTTAACAAAATATTTTAGGAATGAAATGGAAGCCGTGGAGAATACAGCATTAGGCAGTAGATAGCAGCACTTTCGAAATTTGATGAAGCGTCTATCGAATAAATAACAGATAGGCAACGTTTTTAGAATAAGAGTTTGAACAGCACAGTGCAAGTTAACAGCCGAACGCGCAACATCAAATGAACAAATGGGTATCTATACTATAGGTCATACCATATAAGTTAACTAAATAATAATAATAAATATTTGAATAAATTATAAAGCCGATATTTTAATTAATTCCCACATAAATATGTAGCGAAGATATAACATTCATGTACATACATATATCTTTTCATATATCATTCTTCGAAGCTTATTGCAATTATAAACAAGAAAAAACCTTAATTTCGGCAGCAGCAATTATAATAACCTTCATAGGTGTATTTTTAAAGCATAAAAAGTCAAAAACGATCTTTATCTACCAGTTTATAACTATGAAATCAGCTTGCTTTAATTGTTCGATGTCTGCAGTTTCGATAAATGAGCAGCTTCTTGGTGTGAAAAGAACATGTGTAAGATTTCAGATCGATGCTTTAAAAACTGAGAGATTATAAATGTTCATGTATTACGCAGCTGTCAACGTATAAAAGTATAAAAGCAAACTAAAATTTTAAGTCGTAGCGAAACATTGCTGTAACATACACATATTTTTCCGCTGAATATAAGCGCTCACCTCTGTTAAACGCTTTGTTGTTACAGATGGCAAAACTAATAAAGGCTATAAAATTATTTTCATTATATTCATTATCCATGCCATTATCTAGAGTATCAACGCATTAGGCATTTAGCATGGCATACGCCATGTTGAGAATTTTAGATTTTATGAGGATATTCAGGATTTTATGTGCGTACAATTTTATAGCTAAATACCATTCCTAAGAGGACAATTTTTATCATTTCTGCTTTTTAAGCTGAAGACAAATTATTTGAAACTTACTAAATAAAATATTTAGCTGAAAAATAATCAGCTTTATGAAAAACTCATGCCCCTCAGCCTGAAATAAAGCCTCATAAAATGCTATAAAAAGGTAATACGAAAATAAAAGTACACTGGGCACAGTTGCGCTTTTCGCTTATAATAAAATTATGGTAACAGTTACTTGCAAACAACGAAAAGCGCAAGATGTTAGCAAAATTCAATATAAAGACACTTCATTTTAATAAGCTTGCGGTGAGAAATGTCTACGGGAGGTAGATGTTAGTTATTCTAGTACTAAGAGAGTTAATTAAAATTAAAAACTAAAGGGTGAGATATTTCGAAGTTCGCTATTTTGTAAATAGAAAAACACAGAAACTTCAAATTTAATAAAGAAGTTTTATTACCATTTAAAAGATCATTATAATATATATTGGCGGTCTCGTATAATTCATCTGTCTAGCCCAATTTTCGATGACTCATTCGAATATTTCAACTGATAATTGGCTAAGCACGCTCCAAGGCCCACAGGAAAAAGGTCTTACAGTGTGATATCATACGGTCTAGGTGGCCGATTGACCGGCCCAAATCGTGAAATTATCTGCTCACCGAAATTATTGCTCTTAAATCTTTTTTCTTTAGTGCTTGCAAAGTTTGTATTTTGTACGCTCTCAATTTAATATCTCGACGTAAACTGTGCCAAGTCGTTTCATACGCCAGTCCGAGTTGCTGCGACCAGCGATGTATCGACTCTCCAAGGTCTTCGTGTACACCCTTAGATACGGCTGCCATATATTCTTCACTGCATGCTGGACGTGGTCTATTCGTCGAATATTATCCAATAATGAATGCTGGGTCTCAAGATGGGTGACGGTGTTGGGAATAGTACATTCAGTAGGCCGATTATGTTGACCATAAGTCGAGAAAAGCGCCTGAACACATTCTTTACAGACCTGAACTAAATTTCCATAAAAAAGTTAAACAATTTGTAAACGTTGTTTAGACGTAAGTTTTTGCATGATAAAATGCCATAGAAACTAAACAAAAAGAACATGACAGCTTAACACAACTCACGCGTGATCTGGCAAAAAAAGGTTACTAAAAAGATACTTCTACCTTGTGTAGTGGAAAAAGTATTTTCTAATCAAACTTATATACAGGTATATATTACAAATGAAGGAATGTTTACGTAATATTATTTTTAAACCATATATTTTTGTAAAACGTATATATTTTTGCAAATGGATGCAATTTTATCAGCACTGTCGCTCATACGCACCGCACATAGGAGCATTTACCCTCAAAAACCGGACAAAATTGAAAATTACAAACTTCAGCGATGGTACTCAAAATTGATTTTTTTTGGTACCTAAATAACCGGTCTACAATGAACCGATTAAATGAATGACCTTCAGGCCGATATATTGCCACACAAGTAGTCGAAACCTAGACTTCGTTGAGAACGCACATGCTTATTCGCGAAACTGTCCATTGTTCTCGAAATTTCAAGTAGTTTTTTTTAATGCGTTAACGGAATTCTTGGAAATATTTGTTATGGATTCAGGACAACATGGTATGTATTTTATATTAATAAAAATCAATTTAGTTAATGTATTATTGTGTTTTTTTCGAGAAAAAAAGGAATCATTAAAAAAACTAAATTTTTTTTTTAATTTTTTAGAAATTAGTGTTTTTGTTATAGTGTTGGACCAGGTCGAGCTATGATTTTTTTTCTTAGTAAACTACAGGGTTTCTACTTAACATATCAGATTAAACATTTTCCCCGTCCTTCCCCCTGTAAAAAAACGCGTTAAAAAAAGTTGATCAGTTGCAAAAAAATGAGTACTGCTTTATTTATGTTTTTTTTAATCGAATACTGAAGTCCTGCTAAATTAGTCTATACGGGTGGGAAGAGGGTATACATTTTTCGAGTAGTACCCAAAATTACTGGAATTGAAAATGTGCAAGAACTACGTTAGGAATTTGTTCTATTATTTCGTTTTTTCAGGTTCAAAATCAAAAGTTATAGAGATGTCTCGAGAAACATTATATGTGACCGGGCAACGAAAAGGGAGCTAAACGTGCGAAAACTAGTTTTCTGGGAAACAGCTGTTAAAAATAAACAACTCGTTTCGTCAGTTTGTCAGTGAAAATAGATTTTTTGACAGCTAAGCCCCCTTTCCGTAGACCAGGTCACATATATGCTTTGTAGGGAAAGCGCTGCGAGAAAATGTGAAGATAAAACGTCATATATGGAAAAAAGCTCAAAAAAGCTGAAAAAAAAGAAGTGTCCAGAAGGCGAATTTCTAACTTTAAGTAATGATTTAAAGTATTTCATATGGGATTTAAAAAAGAAATGGGTATTGTCCAGTTATACTGAAGAAAGATTTGTCAAAAAATACGAAGAATGGTTTAACGCTTCCATTTTAGTACACAACTGGACGCCTGCATGAACTGCATGAAACTGACAATGTCACAAAAGAAGAGATATTATACGTAGAGAATCAGGCAAAACGATTGCTGTTGACGAAAATACCCAATCCAATACGAGATATTTTCATGCGACATACATTGCTTCCACTTCTACCATGAGATGTTACATATGTTGGAAAAACGTCAAAAAGTTTCAATAACTTCGAAAGTACTAATGGACGAAAATCCTAATCATTAAAATTCGGTTTGTCAATTCTCCACGCTAGAATCCGTTTATTTAAAACCATATTACACCCTGCTTATAAACTTTCTTTGAAGAAATAGCAAATCCGAAACACAGAAGAGAAAAAACTTGTGAGAGAAAATAAGGAAAGAATCAAAACGCATACAGAGAAAGGGCTGGACTATTAATAGGGCTGGTTTCGGAATTCCTAATTCGGGTAACATATCTCGAAGATTCTTCAGCGATCCAGATTTAGATGCTGAAATTACAGGAATAAAAAAAGATTTCGTAATCAAACTAGAAGCAATGTCATCTGGCCATAAAATTGATGTAATGAAATTTCAAATATTTTGCAAAGATACTGCAAAAATGTAGGTGGAGAACTACTTCTGGCATCCAATGATGCCCGCTCTTCATAAAATACTTGCACATGGCCCAACAATCATAAAATACGCTATCTTACCTATCGGTCAGCTATGAGAAAAGGCAGTGGAGGCTGGAAACAAGCATTATCGTCTACATCGACAAGACTTTGCAAGAAAATTTTCACCGTCTCAGTGCAACCAAGATGTTTTAAACAGGGGTCGAATCGTTTACATCCGTGCACGGATCGGCACATATACGAAAGAAAATTACGTGATACGTCAATCGTATGCAGTGATTGGCATTATGACATACGATAGCAAACGGATCGGTATGTATTTTTCAATTCACAATAGTTTTTAAATTCCACATTGCTTTGGATCGTATTTTTAGGTCCACAATAGATGTGGAACTGTCAAAACTGTTGCGAAATTTTCAATAAACTAACAAAAGCTAATTAAATATCAAAATGAATTCATGTTTGTTCTTTTATTTGAGCTCTAGTGAAAGTAATGGGCATATAAAAATAGTACGGAGGTAGCTAGGAGATCGTAGCAATAGCGTGTGTATAAAAAAAAAGAAGTTATGAATCCTCATTAATAAAAATTTCTTTGTAGATGTGGTCGTTGGACAAAGCATTGAAAATTTAAAAAGACGGTGGAGTATTAGAAGAAATAACAAGAGAGAAAGGTATTGGCTCACAAAAGTGGAAGATTTGCTAACCTTTGTGAGGGATTACATAACATGTGCATAAAATTTACAATTAGTTACAACCCTCAAAAATTGCGATTCTTATCACACACAAGAAATGGACAACGGGTAGCGAACCGCTTCACCGCAATCGACCAAATAAATAATTTTAATTCAAAAATGTATGTATCCTTATCCTTGTAAATAATTTTATATTTATTGGCAACTAAAATACAAAAATTTGATCTCAAATATATTTTTTTTTTAATTTTTAATGAGATATTCCATTCATTGGTTTTTTGTTTATGTTCTTTATTCCTAAAAATTATAAAAACCTTAAAATTAAAAAAAAATTTTGCTCACATTTCCATAAATTTGTATATTACGATTAGTAGTTTGCGTTCGAACGATTGATTCGAACGAACGGATACGTTTATATACTCGTTCACGTGTGGCATCATGCCAGATTACGATAGAAGCGTTACGATCACGTATGTCATAATACGAAATACAGACTTTCACGTGACGAGTGATACGTTCACGGATGTAACGATTCGACTCCAGGCTTCTTCTCACATCTGATCCATTTTTAAGTTGCCAGCGAAACCATCAACGAAGCAAAAGCCAACCCTTCTTGAGTGAAACTATAAAGCTCTTCGAGTCACAGAAACCAGAGGTCCACATCACACTGAAACAGGATTTCCCGAACATTCTGATGAATCAGAAGAGGCTTTGTAACAACACACGGGGGAATTCTTATTTTTTTTATTATAATTACTGACTTTAAATTTTATTTTAATATACATGTGTGTTTTGAAATGAAAAGAAAGTTGGAAATTTATCATTTCATTTTTTTTTTCAATGTAACGCAGCTTATACACAAAATTTTTTGGTTTCTGTACAGAAAAGATGCTTTCCAACTCGTGTGCCACGCCACGTATATCTGGCCGTGTGAAAAACATAGAATTTCCAAACTTATTGCACACACTATGCGACTATCCTTGTGTCCTGTTGAGTGTCATCTCAAATGCAATTTTCGCTGGAAACTGAAATGGCATATAGTTGGAACTGAAAGAAATTCGTTGAATCAAGCATTCAGCCCTTTGTATTCGATAGCTGCGTCACAATCAGTCGGGTTCCATTACATAGTTTCGGCGCTTGCAGATTGCAAAACATAATAACGACAGATCAAACTTTGAGACGCAAATGATGCGGTGGCATACCAAGCCTCTCCAAAGAATTTAGAAATTCCAATGGATAGTTCACGGCGACGTCTTCAATGGCAAGACGATCGGTCGATTTGTATGAGCGCAAGTCTTTCGGAATTTGACTTTGAATCTTCCAGTTTAAGTCAAGAACATCTGTATTTTTTGGCAGTTAATATTGCGCGTGCATTTAAGGAATCATAGTTAAGATAATTTGGCCAATGTCCGAAGATTGGTGATGAGTTCATCTTTCGTGAATTGCTAAACCGCAGATGGAATTGATATCAAACCACCGGAAGCATCAAACGGAATTGACCCATTTCCAATTTTTAGCGAATACGATGTAAAATGTCTTCGACAATGTCATTTTGTTCGTATCTCATAATTGACGCGGATTTAAAGGCTGATATGGTGAAATGATTATCGCGAAAAGTGTGGGAACTTCAGTGGCATTCGAAGTAGCTATCGCATCGTCCAACATTTTTTTCCACTGATTATCGTGTTCCAGCAATTGTAATTGCACACACCATACCATTCACAGTACGCAATACGCCGCAACCGAAGGTAGAAGCAATCATCGTTTTTTGGGTGGGTTGTGTAAATTCATCCTAATGCATTAGTTGAGAACACACCTGAATGTCCATCTACTGTTTGGTCTTGCTTTCAGCGTAACTATTTCTTCGACGATGCATTCCATGAATGCAAGGTATTTTCAAATAGAGCAATGTTCTCGTAAGCGGATCACTGACGAAAGTTGAGAAAAAAAACTCGTCAATGTTAGTTTTGTTGTTGGCGGTGTTACCACCGGCTGTAATGTATTCTCTGGGCTGAAATAAACTCTTTGGCCAATCTCCATATTAACTGCGAGACACACAACAATCGGAAACCGTTCATGAATTGCAAAAGTAAATATCCTACAAAGCGCTTTATTGCAGTTCACGTATCGACCGTATCGTTTAAGACCATTAAGCGCCATGTTGCTTCCCTTGGTGACGTACTTACAAACGTATTTTATAGATTACACCAAACTGCAATACTAAACATTGATATGAGTTTAGAATGTGAATTAGACAACAGTGGAGAATATAGTACGATCCATATGTTGTCAACTTCGATATTCACTACTCTAAGTTGTATGGTCGTCTGATGAGCTACGACGATGGAGTGGATATCCATCATTTCCAGTTTGCGATTCCGAAAGAAAAGCAAGCGGATAGTGTTTCGTGCATTTATTGTTAGACATATAAACCGAAAAAACCACCACTTCATATAATACTGGATCTTTCACACGTAAAGTTTTCACTGAATAATTTTCAATTGTTCAATTCACAACCTGTCGTAAAGCATCGTAAATCGTAATAGTAATAATTTTTCTCTTGAATAGCCGGAATAAAAAAGCAAGCGATCGAGACTGAACTATTCAAATAATTTCCAAATCAAAATATTGAAAAACAAAACAGAAATTGAAAAAAAAATGTTTTTGGAAAAAAGTTACTTTTTGGAATTATCCAATTTGCCGACTTTTCATGAAAAGTATAAGATGTTTTTATTTCTAAACCTTCCTTAATCCACAACGAACAACCTCTTAAAGTTTCATCAATATTGGTTCAGCCGTTCTCTTAGCGTTACTAACGAACAAACATTCATTCGTTTGTATGAGAAAAAGAAAAGAACTGTTTTCCGGCAATTATTCGAATAATCCCTGAACCTAAACGAATATTTAAAAATATTAAAGTTATGAGCGTACATACATTTTGGCGATTCATTTTTACATACATACATATTTATATAGACGAAGATGTAAGGTTGTTTTTATTGTTTTTTTTTTTTTTTGAAGAAATGAAATATTGAAATGATTCCTACAAACATGAATTTTGAACAAATGCTTATGATTTGAAATATAATTTTTGTATTTATCCTATGTCCGTCTCCTGGCTCTAAGCTACCTCCCTACCAATTTTCAGCCAAATCTGTTCTGCCGTTCTTGAGTTATAAGTGATGTAACTAACACGACTTTCTTTTATATATATAGATTTTACTTTATCATTTTATTTTACATATATATTCAAAATGTTCGGTTGCACCCGAAATTAGCCCTTCCTTATTTGTTTTATTTTAATATATTGCATTATTATATTCAGTCATGCATTTTCATTCATAAAATCACTTAAAATAATTTTTTCCGGTTTTTGAGGGTAAAAGCTCCTATGTGCACCGTTGACAGTCGATTACATTGTTGGTGTTACCTCAACCTCTGCCTATAAATATGTGTACATACTGTCATTAGAGTGTGTATACAAATCCCTCCTATCTCCCTTACTCTTATTTTGAGCTCTTAAAGATTAAAACACGTGTACCTATTAGCAGTAGCGATCTAATTTTCCCCACATGCTATTCTAATCAAATTAGCATTTTGTTCCAAAGCTTCAACTCCGTTTTCCAATTCCTAATAAACGCGAGAGCATATACTATCACGAAAGCCAATACACGACGCGTGTGTTCTTGTGTTGAGCTCTGACTTTTTTGTTAATTAAATATGTTGGTTTCCGCTCCTTGCATTTAAAAGTTTTGTCATATAAATAGCAACAGTTTTGATTGCACACATTCTATTTCATTCCGGTTGATTGTATAGAATTAATAGAATATAAATATCGAAAGTATGTAGAGCCAAAACGAGTAAGTTAATATTGTGGTTATTTAAAATAAAGAACTTATAGTCTACATTTAATAATGAATTGGAAAATTAGTAAATTGTTGTAATATTAATATCTGAATAGTTTTTGTGTTTACACAATATTACACGTTAAAACTTTATAAATTAGATAAGTTAATAAATTATTATAATAAGTGGATTTTTATTTAAATGGTTCATTTTTGTGACATCGAAATGTATTTTTTTATTAAAAGTACATTTGAAGAAAGTATTATTATTCTCGTGAATATTCGTTATATTTTTCCTTCTGAAAGACCTTTCTTAAGTCTCCAAAGATAATCTACTAATATATCTGCACTACATTTCCACCTCTCGGCTTATTCGTCACTCACAACATTCAAATTTGCCTGATAGAAAGCAAGTTCAGAGTTTAGAATTTGTATTTTCAATGCAATATTCGGTTTTACGGTTTTCTAGAACTTTTTGTACGACGTACAACAAACATTTCCTGATTTTTTATTCAAAGATCTTTTGAATTTTTCTTCCCTGAGTTCGAAGCAGAATACTGATTTCTTTGGCACAGAATTTTTCTTGATTCCTAACAGGAAATCCAAAATAGTCCACAAAGCACTCTTAGTAAAGGACGTGAAATTATGACGTTAAGATTTAAAATATGATTCTCCAAACACATAAAAAAATTGTCGGCGTCGTTAGAATACTTTCTTAGCATGCTTATGATGCAATTGTTATATATCATGGCGCCACGCCCATCGTCCAGTTTTACGCCATCTCCTTATAAGGCTTCTCTTACCATCCCATGTGAAATTTAATATGTCAATGGCATTAAGTTATTGATTTATCGCCACACACATCACAGTACCGCTATATGGAAAGTGGACGGGGTAAGATTTTGATTCGTCCAATTTTTTAGTGTTGGTAGGGGTGCTTATGGATGGATTTTCTTCTGAACGTAAATCATTATATTTGAGCTATCCAGCTTATATAACAACGTTACATAAAAGGGAGCAAGGAAAACCACAATTAAATGGTCACGAAATGAGTATAGTTCAGTATAGAATAGAATTGTGGAACTATCGACAATAGATAATGAATGCAACTTCAAACAATAAGCAACAAAAGCCCAACAGTGACAAAGAAGAGCAAGTAAATATAAATCAGAGAGATAAGAAATATATGAACAAAGCAAAAGTGACAGTGGTGAAGTAATAAGCAGACAGAAACGTATTTATTTAATACTGAAAAAAATGATTGCTACTAAAAGAAGCATTTGGCGATTACAGAAAAGTGAAACGACAACAGCGATAACAACATACGAATATAACAAGCTGTGAAAATATGTTCTTGTGCTCTTGTTTGCCTTTTTGTCGTCGGTTGATGGCTGAGCTAAAGATAGAAGTTAAACGAAAAAGGGAAGGAACGGATTCAAGCAAAATGAAAAGTGTGTGAAAGTGAACTATTAAAATGAGTAATTGGCGGTTATCATGCAGTAAAAAGCTGTGAATGTGAATGTGCGTGCGTTTGCATGAAAGAAATACACCTTCTTGGAGGTAAAAATTATAGAAAATATATATATATAAAAGAAAGTTGATGTTAGTTACATCACTTATAACTCAAGAACGGCAGAACAGATTTGGCTGAAAATTGGTAGGGAGGTAGCTTAGAGCCAGGAGACGGACATAGGATACTTTTTATCTCTTTATGTCAAAATTTAATACAACTCATAAATACAAAAATTATATTTCAAATCATAAGCATTTGTTCAAAATTCATGTTTGTAGGAATCATTTCAATATTTCATTTCTTCAAAAAAAAAAAAAAACAATAAAAACAACCTTACATCTTCGTCTATATAAATATGTATGTATGTATGTAAAAATGAATCGCCAAAATGTATGTACGCTCATAACTTTAATACGACTGAACGAAATTTGATAATTCTTTTTTTAAAATATTCGTTTAGGTTCAGGGATTATTCGAATAATTGCCGGAAAACCCCTAAAAACAGTCCTTTTCTTTTTCTCATACAAACGAATGAATGTTTGTTCGTTAGTAACGCTAAGAGAACGGCTGAACCAATCTTGATGAAATTTGCAGAGAATGTTCTGCGTGGATTGGGGAAGGTTTAGAAATAAAAAAACCTATATGCTTTTCTTGAGGAAAAGTCGGAAAATTTGGACAATACCAAAAAGTTAATTTTTTCCATACAAATTTTTTTTTCAATTTTTTATTGTTTTGTTTTTCAATTATTTGAATCGTTCAAATTTGTCGTTTGCTTCAAAAATTTTTGAAAATTATTCAGTGAAAATGTTATGTGTTTTTCACACAAAGTGATCAATTACAGATTGAAATTTGTCACGATGCCATGAAGAGGTCGCGCTAATATCGGTTGGCGTTCTTTTTGGCGACGATTCTTTCTACCTTCGGTTGCTATTGATAAATGTACGCGGTTCGACTTCATTTTAGTCATTGCGTACTGTGAATGATACGGTGCGTGCAACTTTTTGAGAAGCAAGCCAGCAACTGGAATCACTGGAATGCAAATGCCTTCAAATCCGCGTCTATTATGGGATACATTGTCGAAAACATTTTACATCGTATTCGCTAATAATTAGAAATGGGTCAATTCCGGTTGATACTTCCGGTAGTTTGCTATCAATTCCATCTGCCTCTTATCAATTCACGAAAGATGAACTCATCACCAATCTTCGACATTGGCCAAATTATCTTAACTATAATTCCTTTAGTGCACGCGAAATGTTAGCTGCCAAAAATACCGATGTTGATGACTTAAACTGGAAGATTCAAAGTCAAATTCCGGTAGACTTGCGCTCATACAAATCCATCGATCGTCTTGACAATGAAGACGACGCCGTGAATTATCCAGTGGAATTTCTAAATTCTTTGGAGAGACTTGGTATGCCATCGCATCATTTGCGTCTCAAAGATGGATCTGTCGTTATTGTGTTTCGCAATCTTCATGCGCCGAAACTGTGTAATGGAACCCGACTGATTGTGTCGCACCTATAGAATACAAGGGGCAGAAGCCGTGATTCTACGAAATCCTTTGAGTTCTAACGATTTGCCATTTCAGTTCAAACGCATTCCGTTTCCAGTGAAAATTGCGTTTGAGATGACAATCGAAAGGACCTAAAGATAGCCCTTTTCTTTTTCTCATACAAACGAATGAATGTTTGTTCGTTAGTAACGCTAAGAGAACGGCTGAACCAATATTGATGAAATTTTAAGAGGTTGTTCGTTGTGGATTAAGGAAGGTTTAGAAATAAAAACATCTTATACTTTTCATGAAAAGTCGGCAAATTGGATAATTCCAAAAAGTAACTTTTTTCCAAAAACATTTTTTTTCAATTTCTGTTTTGTTTTTCAATATTTTGATTTGGAAATTATTTGAATAGTTCAGTCTCGATCGCTTGCTTTTTTATTCCGGCTATTCAAGAGAAAAATTATTACTATTACGATTTACGATGCTTTACGACAGGTTGTGAATTGAACAATTGAAAATTATTCAGTGAAAACTTTACGTGTGAAAGATCCAGTATTATATGAAGTGGTGGAAAGCAATATGGTTCATGGACCTTGCGGACACTACAATCCCTTTTCGGTTTATATGTCTAACAATAAATGCACGAAACACTATCCGCTTGCTTTTCTTTCGGAATCGCAAACTGGAAATGATGGATATTCACTCCATCGTCGTAGCTCATCAGACGACCATACAACTTAGAGTAGTGAATATCGAAGTTGACAACATATGGATCGTACTATATTCTCCACTGTTGTCTAATTCACATTCTAAACTCATATCAATGTTTAGTATTGCAGTTTGGTGTAATCTATAAAATACGTTTGTAAGTACGTCACCAAGGGAAGCAACATGGCGCTTAATGGTCTTAAACGATACGTGAACTGCAATAAAGCGCTTTGTAGGATATTTACTTTTGCAATTCATGAACGGTTTCCGATTGTTGTGTGTCTCGCAGTTAATATGGAGATTGGCCAAAGAGTTTATTTCAGCCCAGAGAATACATTACAGCCGGTGGTAACACCGCCAACAACAAAACTAACATTGACGAGTTTTTTTCTCAACTTTCGTCAGTGATCCGCTTACGAGAACATTGCTCTATTTGAAAATACCTTGCATTCATGGAATGCATCGTCGAAGAAATAGTTACGCTGAAAGCAAGACCAAACAGTAGATGGACAGTCAGGTGTGTTCTCATCTAATGCATTAGGATGAATTTACACAACCCACCCAAAAAACGATGATTGCTTCTACCTTCGGTTGCTACTGATTATTGTACGCGGCGTATTGCGTACTGTGAATGGTATGGTGTGTGCAATTACAATTGCTGGAACACGATAATCAGTGGAAACAAATGTTGGACGATGCGATAGCTACTTCGAATGCCACTGAAGTTCCCACACTTTTCGCGATAATCATTTCACCATATCAGCCTTTAAATCCGCGTCAATTATGAGATACGAACAAAAATGACATTGTCGAAGACATTTTACATCGTATTCGCTAAAAATTGGAAATGGGTCAATTCCGGTTGATGCTTCCGGTGGTTTGATATCAATTCCATCTGCGGTTTATCAATTCACGAAAGATGAACTCATCACCAATCTTCGGACATTGGCCAAATTATCTTAACTATGATTCCTTAAATGCACGCGCAATATTAACTGCCAAAAAATACAGATGTTCTTGACTTAAACTGGAAGATTCAAAGTCAAATTCCGAAAGACTTGCGCTCATACAAATCGACCGATCGTCTTGCCATTGAAGACGTCGCCGTGAATTATCCAGTGGAGTTTCTAAATTCTTTGGAGAGGCTTGGTATGCCACCGCATCATTTGCGTCTCAAAGTTTGATCTGTCGTTATTATGTTTTGCAATCTGCAAGCGCCGAAACTATGTAATGGAACCCGACTGATTGTGACGCAGCTATCGAATACAAAGGGCTGAATGCTTGATTCAACGAATTTCTTTGAGTTCCAACGATTTGCCATTTCAGTTTCCAGCGAAAATTGCATTTGAGATGACACTCAACAGGACACAAGGATAGTCGCATAGTGTGTGCAATAAGTTTGGAAATTCTATGTTTTTCACACGGCCAGATATACGTGGCGTGCACACGAGTTGGAAAGCAATCTTTTCTGTACACCGGAACAGAAACCAAAAAATTTTGTTTATCAAGCTGCGTTACATTGAAAAAAAAATGAAATGATAAATTCAACTTTCTTTTCATTTCAAAACACACAATTTCACGCAGGACAACGGCTGCGTTAGCTAGTATAATATAAATATTAGTTTTTTATAGATTTTCAAGCTCGAAGACGTCAAATAAATTATGGTTGTTTTTAGAAAACGCAAAGCATTAAACTAAGTGTGCACTAAAATATTTTTTTCAGGAAAAGTACAATTTCTCCATCAAAGATTTAGTGGCGGTTTAGGTGAAGGACACGGAAGGTTCTGACTTCATCCTTGCATCGGCCTATGTTCCAAGGAAGACAGTCCCAATAACTCTCCCCCCATCTATACGCAGATTGGTTGATGACTGTAGAAGGAAAAAGCTCCCCATCACACTGGGATGAGATCATACGGAGTGGGGTAGCACGAACTACAACACGAGGAATGAGTCCGTTCTTGAACTTATAAAAAGTAGCAATTTAAGCATCAAAAATGGGGGCTTTGAACCCACCTTCGTAATCAGTACTCGTTGCGATGTGCTTGACAAACCCTTATGCAATGAACTCATGACCGGTCTGATTTTTCAGCTAGCACAAGAACCTTTAATGCAGATCACAGGATCATAGATTTTCGCTCAACGTAAACCAATTCATATTCCTAGAAATACGAACTAGAGTATTTTTTGGAAAACCTAACAACCAGTAACGAGAAAATTAGGTCCACAAGGACGAAAAGTTTAGGGAAATACTGGGACAACATTTCCTCGTCCCCAAAGGTGGTCAGACCGTACAAGGCAAGATGGAACTTGAACTTGGAATGGCACTCCTGATTGCGCACTTCACGGAGACGGTTCGGGATGACCAAATTCCACCAATGGTCGTGCATAGGCCATAGGCCGAGTCGATGGGAATGGAAAGCAGCAGGGAAATTATTTACTGCAGACTTAATCAAATGGGTGGGTACTGGGTTTCTTCTCTCCTTTCTGGAAAGGGTAGTTTTCATCCTATTAGTCCTACTTCTTTCATGTTAAAAGGAAGGGAAAAGATTGTAAACAACTATATAAGATCGAAGATGCTGAAAATCGCACCGTACACGCTAGTCAGCACGCATACAAAGCAATTAGATCCACTAATACTGCTCTTTACCAACTAAAGACTGAACTTCAAAGTTCCCTGTATAATGGCGAAATTATTACAAATTTCTTTCTGTGTATCTCCAGAGTGTTAATTTAAACAATCAAAGATTGTTTTAAGTTGCAATTCATTCAAATGGTAGCAGTTTTGCATACCATTATCTTCTCTGTAATAATCCTTAAAATTTAAAGAGAGGAAACATTCAATGGAATAAACTTAGCATTTTCAGAAACTTAATTTTAAAACAACCGTACTGCCAAATAAGTTTAAACTTTGCAAATTAAGCATCTTATAATGCGCTTAGACAATTTTCTTTTCGGTTATAAATCGGTTATAAATCAAGCAAAGTAAACAAGACTTAAAAAAAAGAACGAATGCCTTTTTCGGTATATTCAATTTACTCTATTCAAAATAGTCTCCTTCTGCTTCAATACAGCTTTTTGTACGATCCAAAAGCATGACAAACGAGCGTTTTTAGCTCGTTGGTCGGTATGGCCACCAATATGCCGGTGCAAGCCTTTAGAATGGCCTCTACGCCTGCATAGCGTTTTCCTTTCATGGGCAAATCCATTTTTCGGGAAATGAAGAAGTCGCACAGTGCCATACAAGGTGAGTACGGAGAGTGGTTAATGGTTAAAATATTATTTTTGGTCAAATAATCGTCATTCGAATGTTGGATTCTGAGCAATTTTGGTTCGTCAGTCAATTTGTGCGGAACAAACCGTGCACTCACCTTTCGTAAGCCCCATTCGGTAAAAGTTTTTCCAAATTTAAAACAAAATTTATTGTTGTCTCTCTATTCGACCGATAACGCAAACATATTGACACTTAAAAGGCAATAACTTCACTTCACACTGAATTGTCATAAAATTTTCACAGATTCTAACGCACCAGTCGACATATAGATGGCGTCGCCAGGGGGCGCTAGATTCAAAAAGTCCGGTTTACTTTGAAACACCCCTTGTATGAACATAACGAAAATTATCAAAGCACAAAGAGCATTCAACATTCACTTACTTATATATAAAAAAAATGTTAAAATCACAAATATAGAAGGCTTAATTCAGGAATTATTTCTCACCGCAATCCCACTTATACTAATATAAGTTTTTGTGTGTGTAACTGCATGTGTTAAGTTCTAACCCCAAAGCGGCAATAATTACACAACTTTGCACGACGAACTCTTGAAATTCATATTATATTTTTCTGGATGATGTTTTTTTGACATGTTGAGGAGCATATGTTTTGTGCTGAGTTTAGTTCTTAATGGTGACACACGCATTAAAACTGATTATTTTTCAGTTAACATTTTTGTTTTTTAGTAAATTTCATATAATTAGTCATACGCGATTAAACAGGCATATAAATCCACTTCCTAGGCTACAAATATTTACAAGTATATAGTTTTGAATGATATACAGCTTTAAATTGTAGGCGAACACAAAATTTTAAACAATTATGTTTAGCATTGCGTATACTTAACGTTATTGTAATGGGTCAAACCAAGTGAAGTCGTACCTCAAAATTTGGAAAAATCATCGATTTCGAAATTAGCAGTTCACTAGGTGAGGAACCAGAGGCATACCCCGTGATATAAATATTTGAATTTTAGAGCATGATAAAATTGTAAAATTATTTTCTAAGAAACTACTGGAAATAAATCGATGAAATTTTGTAAACTCCAAGAAAAATGTTTTTCACGGTCATGGAAGTTGGGAAGAAAAATTCAATATCATCTGAATGGCATGAATGAACAAAATTTATATTTCAGTTTATTAAAGGTGAAAATTTCCGAGTTTTCTCACATACCTTTTAGGCTGAAAAATACAGAAAAATTAAGCAAACAAAGTAACAAGATCACCTGTTGCAAAAACTTTTTAAAAGTGGGAGTAGCCACCCCTTTTGATAATTTTAATTTACATATCTCCTAAACAAAAAAGCTAGAACAATTAAATTTGCTCAGCGCCAATATTATAACAACTTCCACCGGCAATGCGAAAATGGTTGAAATCGGAAGATGACCCCGCTGACTCCCCATACAATGGCAGTGTTAAAAACTTCTAAAAACGCAACAAATCAATAATTAAATACATAAGTCATATCAAATTTTACCTCCGATATGGTATTAGAGGACTTTATGAGATGGATGATAAAATTGGATCCCCTCAACTGATTTCGCTAAAATTTTGTAAGCGGCATTCTTTTCCTATTCTTATGTCACAGTAATCGGTTAACAAACACAGCTACTTCTTACATTGCACAATTTTAAATTCCACATGATTCTTTCACTTTTCAGTATCCAAATCGAGAAGCAATTAGTATAACTATGAACGAAAAATGCTATTAGTAGACCTGTATGCCATCTCATGACAAAAAATTGTTTGACTTTTGATCGATAATATTGGACAATGCATGAGATATACAATTTAAAATCAATTTTTGTATGTCAAAATGGGTTAAATCGGGCCAATACTTCCCTTAGCCCCATAAACTATTTCAAAGATTTTCGAACTTCCAGGTGACTTTATGCTGAATATATCGGCCAATATTTGAGCTCTCCTAATGAAAATTACAGAACGTGCTATGCTTTCGCAAATTAAATACAATTTTTTATTGTTTATAATATATTATTATACATTATACATGCATATAATTTTTTTCGTTTTTGTTACAAATCATATGCCGAATTTGTCGGTTAGTGTATAAGTTATGTAAAGTATAAGTGTGTATACAATTGCTTTGATTCCGATTCTCTGGTTGACGTTTTACATCGTAAGGTATTTCCCTGGCTTTGATTTTTGTAAGTTGCGAGAATGTAAAATGTTCGGTTTCAACCGAACTTAGCTCCTTCTTACTTGTTATATATATATAATTCCGGAATATTATAGCGAAATACATAAAAATTATGCAATTTTATTTTCAAACCATATAATTTTGTATAAATCATAATTTTTGCATATGTATGTAGCGTTATGTCTAACCAATTTTGCTCCCAATGTTACTCATACCCACCGGTCACAGTCAATTACATCTTTCATAATACCGCCATCTTTGTCTGTTAATATTCATACGTACAGTTATTATTTTGTACATACAAATGGAGCTTCCTTCGCCATAATTTGCGATTGGTTCACCACATTTACTCGTTGTACTGTTGTTGTTGCTATTAAAGGTAGCGATCTGATTTCCCATGCATGCTAAGTATATTCTAATTAAATTACCATTTCACTACAGGAGCTTTACATATACATATTTTCCATACAAATTTTAAATCTAGTTTTTTGAGTAGACATAGTACATAAAAATCTACAATAATACATATGCGTGTGTGCCTGCGTCGAACTCTGCCATTTACTTTTATTTAAATATTGGGTTGTCAAAGAAGTTTTGCGGTTCTTTTATTGAATCAATTCGTGTGGCAACCCATACATCGAGCTTCTTAGTGACTCCAAGCTTCTTCAAATGGTTTATAACTGTTTGATGACTACTATGCCGGTCTCCTTTCGACCAATTCAGCAATTTTATCGCAATTTTCGACGACAGGCCTACACCAGAACGAAAATGTTGAAACCATCGTTGTGCGGTGGAAATGGAAACTGTATCGGGTCCATAAACTGCACAAATTTTATGGGCGGCTTGAGATACATTTTTGCCTTTATCGTAGTAATACTGTAAAAATATGCCGTATTTTCTCTTTATTTTGCTCCATGTTTGCGGCGCTATAACTCACAAACGACTTAAAAGAAACAATCAATCAAACACCGTGAAATGAGCTTTCCAAAAAGGTATAGCATGTCCCGATGCGACGAATAAAACTAGAACTACGCGCTTTCAGCGCCAACTAGCGAAAATACCGCAAGACTTTTTTGACAAACCAAAATGTTGGTTTCCGCTCTTTGCATACAAAATTTTTGTCATAAAAATTGCAACATTTGTGGTTGCACACATTTCATTTCCTTCCGGTTAATTTTAGTGAATTAGTAAATTTTAAATATAAAATTCCACGCAAGTATTTTAGTAAAATCATAGATTTATATGTTAATTAGATTCAGCAACATTTTTTCACACTCCGATTTCCTGTATAGTAAGAGAACTCTCTGAAGTTAACCGTAAACCTTCCGAATAGTTTTTATGGTGACGCAAGTAATAATGGTATGTTATGTTTTAAGAAAGTTGAGGGTAATTTATCTGGTGAGTTTATGCATATATCAAATATCTATATAAACAAATTTCTATTTCACTGATCTTCAGAGTGCGTCTGCTATACTCATATTTAAGTTCACAACATAATTTTCTTCGACCTTGTTTCATTAAATTTTAATAATATACAAGTATTTCCGATTTGTCGAACAGAAAAAATTGTACTATATAACATCATTACGAAATTTTTTTTAATAATATAGCGTTTTGTTAAGAAAATTTGTTTTTTGTTTTGTTTTTCGAGATATTTGTAAAACTAGGTGAAATCGGATGATGAACTTGCCCACTCGCAAAAATTGAAATCGGACTACAAAGACGTCTGATTCTATCACTTTCCAGTATACGAGTACAAATAAGGCACTACTTAATACATATAACGGGCATATATCAATATCAATGTGGTCAATATGTGGGTTATTTCAATGAACTTAAGGGAACTTGTTTTATTAATTACACTGTTTATTTGTGCCTAAAATGGAAAAAAAAATCGGATAAAAAATTTACTTAAATTAACACAAAAACACATCCAGAAAACTGTAATTAAATTCCTCGAGTAAATGATATTTCAAAATAATGTAATTTGCTGGGTTCTCTGGACTGTCTTTAATTATTGTGCAAATTATGAGCAGACCTTCAATCCTTTGAGCTGATGTAAAATATTAAAAAAGTGAAAGATATGGTGCTTAAAAATCGTCAGGAAAATTTGGTGAGGTGGCAAGAGAGCTCGAATCCAATGACTTCGTCTGCAACTGTACGTAAGGGGTTTGAAGTCCCGTACCACAGTTCACTTATACCGAGTTGTTGACGGGTGCTCTCAGAGGTCCTTATTTCATTTGCCATGGTCGTCATCATCCGAGGCTGGTTTTCTAATTTTCATTGGGTGTGTTTTTTTACGTGGCGGGTTCCAAACCCTGAGCACAACCCTATATAGGGGAATGTGAATGGTGATCAGAGAACTTTCCTCACTTGCATGAACTTTTTCACATGACTCCATCCTCCATTTTTTCATTGCTACAAATACTTTTTTTGGAAGATTATTAATAATTTTTCCATTTTAATTCGATATTTTGCCATATACATGTGCCACAATTCAGCACAGGGAAGCATTTTGTTACATACTTAATATTTCCATATATTTTCCTTACAAAATAAGAATGTATAGACTTAGTACAGCAGAAATATGAATCCATAATTAAACATGAAATTGCTAGCTTTCAGATAGATTTACTTTTTTTTGTGTCTCCTTGATATTTTGATATCGTTACAATTCTAGCATAGATATTTACAAACCTATTTTTGTAATGAAACACGTTCGGATTGGGATAACATTAACTCCGAAGAGAAAGGCAAAAAGGATATGCAAAAGCAAAAACAAAACACAGCCTATACCTACATAGCAGCAAAAATTGACTTTTATAATTTCTGTTAATTATTATAGCACAAAGAGTAATTACTATAAATAATAAAGTGCAGTGTATGCATAGCGGGTGAGCGACGTAAAGGAAGACAACCGGAAATGACAGTCAACAGAAATTTTTAAAGTTTAAAAAGTGAACTCTCTGTTTTTGAGAATGAAAATTATTTGGTGAAATTTTAGTTTGAATGAAAAAACGAAAATTTCTATATTAAATGTATGGGAACCTACAAAAAAAAAAATAGCGACCCCGTAGATTTAAGCTACTGCGCCTGGCTTGAGGGAGAATTTTTTCTTTCTCATTCACTAACATTTGAGGAGGTAAGAGCTGAAAAAAAAAATTCCAAAAATTTCTTTGAAGCATTCTTGTATATAAATATACTGTTGGACGAGTATAAAATTTGTTAGATATCATAACTGTTCGAGGCGTTTTAAACATGAGTTTGTGGTGGGCTCTCATAATAAACAGTGACACAGCTAAATTTTGACGATAATACACAAAATATGTTGAAAACGGGACATCAACATTTGTACATTTTGGCACTTCGTTTATCTGGCGGTGTGTACCACCGGTGGTACACAAATGTTTATACTTTTAATTCAAAAACCATACTAGAAAGAGACATCCTAGAAAAATCATACTAGAAAGAAACAAAACAAAATAGATTGGAAATAATAAATTTATATTTATTGTAGGCGTTTTTAACATAAAGAAAATTCTTCAAAATTCCCAAAATTGTCAGCTCACAATAACGAAAACTATTGCGCAGTAGAAGAGTTCCGTTAAACGAACAACTTGGTTTCTCGTGCACGAACACGCAAAAAATGCCCCGGGTAGAACGTGTTAAATATGTAATCAGCCTCCCAAGGGTCAAATTCAGACTTCTGGTCGCTGTCTACACTGGTCATTGCCAGAACCACTTATATAGACGCAGGCTGAACTTGTTTCGAAATAGGAATCACATCACCTCAATAGCATCTATCAGTATATTGGAATTTATCAATATGTTGGGGCTAAGTGAGTCGTTGTGACTTAGGAGAAGACACAATAGATCTTAGATCACGGTGCAATTATCATTTATTTATCTATATATCTAATTGATAAAAGTTATTTAAACATATTTGTTCACTTAAACGCTTTCATTCACACAAGGTCTTATAAGAAGACCTAACCACTTACGTCAAGACAAAATAAAGTTACTGCTTGAAATGGTAGGCCACATGTGTGAAATTTTGGACAAATTAATAACCATGAAATCCGTCCCAATTGTTTAAAAATATTTTTCACATTTGATTAATAGATAATCGCCCAAATGCATGCAATATTTCTCACAATAAAACAAAGGACGAAAAATGCAGTTTACAGATTGAATAATATTTAATGATACATTCATGCAGGAAAGAGTAAAACGGGTTCAAATGTGCGTGTTATCTAAAAAGATTTATGAGTTGCCATATGGGCTGAATCGAAAACACATAATTAAAATATACAAATAAACTGTTGGGCTCTTATTGCAGAAAAAGAAAACACAAGGAAAGAAGCCCAATCATAATTAATTTATCTTTCAAAATATTCGGAG
>NC_064303.1:36511753-36593151 GCF_023373825.1 Bactrocera dorsalis | reverse complement strand
TCCAGTTTTCTATAAAACCAACAGTTTTTCGGCGATTTAAATATCCAGTTTTCTATAAAACCAACAGTTTTTCGGCGTTTTAAATATCCAGTTTTCTATAAAACCAACAGTTTTTCGGCGGTTTAAATATCCAGTTTTCTATAAAACCAACAGTTTTTCGGCGGTTTAAATATCCAGTTTTCTATAAAACCAACAGTTTTTCGGCGTTTTAAATATCCAGTTTTCTATAAAACCAACAGTTTTTCGGCGTTTTAAATATCCAGTTTTCTATAAAACCAACAGTTTTTCGGCGTTTTAAATATCCAGTTTTCTCTACAATCAACAGTTTTTCGGCGGTTTAAATATCCAGTTATCTCTACAACCAACAGTGCTTCGGCGTTTTAGATATCCAGTTTTCTCTACAATCAACAGTTTTTCGGCGGTTTAAATATCCAGTTTTTTCTACAATCAACAGTTTTCGGCGTTTTAAGTATCCAGTTCTTTTTCTACAACCAACAGTTTTCGGTTTTTTAATCGGCAGTTAATAGTGTCGGAGTTCGAGACACTTGTTCTTGCTCATCACCTATCATAAGGGCACATCAAAAGCGGTGAGTTAGTGAACTTTTACACACCTCTTAAAAAGTCTCTCCAAGAAGGAACTATTAATTGTAACTGGAAGGTTTCCCCCTTCGAAGAATCTATTTTTGTCTTATTGTTACAATAATCAAAAAAAAATTCGTTTTTTACCCACTTTAATGTACAGGGCGTATGAGTAATATTTGTACTTAGAAGGTGAACTTATGCTACCAAATAAATGGAGGGTGCTAACAATTAATGAACGACCAAATGGTTGGCATTAATTACTTCATTACTCTAAATGGATTACTTGAGATAAATTTTGCGAAACGGAAGAAAGAAAAGATTGGATAACTCAAACTCGCGCTAATGTTCACATAGCTGCTGTATTTGCACAGCATCGCCAACAACTCAGTAGCCACATTAGTAGTTACATCAAACTTTTCGTGTTTACGCTTGTTTGTCGAATAATTAAAGAAATCTCGTTTTATTAAAAATTTCCAGGTACTTTTTTGTCAAAATGTATAATACTTATAGTATATTATAGAACACCGAAAAAAGTTTTTTCTTGTTAACACTCCCATTATTACTAGTATTCTTAATTTTTTATGGAAATCGGGATCACCTTATGGTACACTTGATCCTAGTTTGGATAAAAACGTTAATGAGCCACCTTAGTTTGCGCGTATAGATGGAAATACTAATATATTGACTTGATGTATTTCCTTGTTGTCAAATACTTGTAAATATTTATATAGGCGCAGTTTTTGTACTGAAAGGATTTGCAAATGTGATTGGTACAGCTTGGAGATATATACTCTAAACCTATGAGAGCTGTTGCGATTCCTTGTAACAAGTAACAGTTTTGTATTTTAAATTGCGCCTATGTTATTGAAATTTACAGGTTTTCGAATAGTGATGTTTTTTGGGCACGAAAGTGGTCCGACTATGCTCATCTACGAACTCATCGTCATTTTTGGCATGGAAAACGTTTACCAGATTTCATTATGATATAATATCTCTTCTTCTGCTTAATTCAGGGATGGGCACATTTTTAGCCCGCAAAGTTAGCAAAGTGCGCACGGGGGCTAGATGAGGGGAATATCAGTTTACGGAGAGAAGGGCATAACAAGTTGAGAAAAATTGCGAAAAAAATGAATTACATTCCTCCGTAACTTGATGTTCATCGCAGAGTGGTTGCGGCAATACTGACATTGTACACAAATTTAAGGGTGGAGTTTACTTCATATCGGAATTGTACAGTTGTGTGAACAAAAAGGGGTAAACATAATTTGCAGAGTTTAGAGTTTCGCATTAAAATTTGTTTTTATTTACCTTTGCATGGTGGGAAATTTTAATCACTGTTAGGAAAAAATATATATATGTGATGTTATGTATCTAAAAACAATTTTATTTAATAAGAAAACAGCATATTTTAAAACTTCACAACACCTTATGGTTGTTTCTATTTTGTTCACACCACTGTACATGTGATAGATCAGTCAATGGTGGTGGAAAATACGTTGCTCTCATTTGTAAATATGGAGTGGTAAAACGTTGCTCTCACTTCCCTCTTCATGTTTGCCCGCGATGATCCCCTCACCTAGCCCTCAAAATGTGCACTCGTGCCCGCACGGGCAAAATGCCACTGAGGGCTAATGTGCCCATCCCTGGCTTAATTGGCGTAGACACCGCTTACGTGATTATAGCCGAAGTTTTCATTGGGTGTTTTTTTTACGTGGCGGGTCCCAAACTTAGCGCACAATGCTATGTAAAGGATGTTTCGCCTTTTCACTTCAGCTCGCCTTAAAACGGATGTTCTTAGGCTACCCAGCGGATACTTGGCCAAAGACCGGAAGTCGTGAGCTGCTCGAGTCATACATATGTAAAAGAATCGTTTCTAGCCACTCCCAAGTGAATGGCGATCAGAGAACTTTCCTCACTTGAACTTCTACACATGACCCCATCCTCCAATATATAGTATCTCTTAGTTTACTCAAATTACAGCTAGCATAGACAGACAGACAGACGATACTTTGAGTTTAACCTATGCCGTCATCTTAGATATTTACATACATTACATATGCAATACTTTATATCTAGCTCAATTAATTTGACGTTTTACAAACAACCATTGGTGAATGAAGATTATGCTCCGTAGCAGCATACTGAAAAAATATAAATATGTTCAGTGCAAGAAAACACAATGAACAGCCCGGATTTCAATTTCAGTAAAATATTTAGGAAAATATTTTGAATAAACAGAGATATTTACCATGTTGTAGCTTCGTCACATCATCGCACTTGGAAACGTACTGTGTTCAAAATTGGAAATAAAAAAAGGTTTACAAGATTTGTCATTAAAGTGAGTACTGCTTAACTTATTTATGTGTGTGTTTGTTGTACTTGTATGTTGGAAATATTATAAAACTATTCACGTGATTCCTGTAAATGTTAAAATGTTCGAAACATAAGTTACTTAATTTGATATTTTTTGGTCAAAATTTTATAAGTTTCTAGACTCCATATACAGATAAAAATATTTGATAGTTTTTGTTGGGAAATATAATAGAATAAAAAAGCCCTCTAATAAGTTATTATTTATCATCACATATTTCATTAAAAAGTATTACTTAAATATTTGGAACTACAATAATATTTGCCTTTTACATGATATGTATTTATACTAAAATATTAATTTTTTTCGGGGTTTTTATCCGATTTCGTCCATTTTCACAATATTGGTAGGAGTTCTTGTAGCTTATACGTTAACAGGAAAATATCAGACGAGTGCCTATTGTTTTGTTTATGGCCTACACTGCGTATACCTAATTTATCGTCATTACCAAAATGCAGTACTGCTGGTCGGCTAAACTTATAAATGTGGTGAGAGAAAGTGCTGCAGAGCAGGGAAATAAAACGTAATCGTGGCAAAACAAGGCGCTGGCATAAACATATACAGTTCTCCCCCAAAAAAAAATGAGTGACCACATAGTAAAAACGAATCTTTTGATTTTCAGTAACAAAAATGTTTTTGTTTTTTCAAAAATTGTGCACTATGTACTGCTAAAGATCTAACTTTTAATATTATATCATTTCATATATTTCAATTAAAAGTAAACGTAATTTTATATTGAAATCTATATCAAATAAACTAAAACACTAGTTTCACATAAAAATAAGGAATATTTTAAAGTTCTTAAGTTTGTACTTATAATGCTTCTAAGGTTTTACCGAATAATAAAATAATTAATATTTCGTTGAATAACATCCGTGTTGTAACACAGCCTCACATCTCCAAAGAGGTTGAGATTAAAAGACTGATCAGGCCACCTCATATCCTCAATCCCGTTGACCCTAAACGATTCTTTTGCGCACTGGCTAGGATGTTTAGGTTCATGATCTTTTACAAATTGTATGCGGGCTGCCACCATTTTTAAATGCTGAAGAAAAACCCAATGACTTAATAAAAGAAATAATTAAATTGATGCTGGAACTAAAACTGGAAGTCAGCCCAAAGACAAAGAAAATAATGGTGTAACTGCTTTAAAAATAAGTGCGGAAAAGAATACAAAATTAAATGTATGTAGTCTTAATCGAAATGCAAAATTTTGTGTTGCTTCTAGAGTCTTACACACAACCCCTAAAGCACAAGTGTAAATGTACCTTAAAAGAGTGAACTTTTAAACTTAAAGGAAGGACAGAAAAGTTGCCCTATTCTGATTGCTTTCTTGCCGTTCACTTCAGCAACACTCTGTATATCTTTATTGCTTCCTCATTTAATTTTTGATTGCTTTTTGTGTTTGATTAATTGCAGATTAAGTTTCCTTGAAAATTTTAAAATTAATGGGGTGCAAGCAAGTTAGTTGATAAAGCCGCCCAATTTAATAAGCTTATTGTGGCGAATGGAATTACAATGTGGAAGTTAATTTTATTATATAAAGATTTTTATTATTCTAAAGAAAAAATCATATTATGTTTTGAAATTTATAAATGTTCCACTTGAATATATTAAAGTTTTAATTTATATTCCACAATTAAGAAGACTGGTTGTTTGTAAAAAGCAATTTGTTTTAGTATAACACTTATAAAAGTTATTATTAAAGCAATAAATAAATTTTCATATTTTTATATTTATATTTTTTATTTTTTTTGGAGGATGCCTCAGTTAATGTTACCATATTGACAAATTTTAACACGCGCACTAATGTAAAGACAAATAGTACGAGTATGTACAATGAGAAGTGTTAGAATTCAATATGTAATGAACTTTTTCCTTAAAGTTATTTAATATTAATTTTCAGCGTAGTTTACTGGATAAAAAGAAACGCAAATATTTGCTTCAACTTCAAAACTGCAATGTAACACAGGAAAAATAGTAGAAACACAAAAAATATAATATAGCAAAAGGAAAACATTTTAAAACAAGAAATCCAATACAGTGAAGTGGGAAAAAGTCAGCAAACACATCGGCGCACGAACTGTGTAATAGCAGAAAAAGCACCAGTCAGCAAAGAAATGTTCGGTTTGTCGAATTATACGGAATGGTTCAAGTTGAATTGAGGAAAAAAACGTATATTAACTATTTGAAATTGCGTAAAAGCGCAAAAATTTAACGAGCTAATATACCTAAGTGAGGTGAAAAAGCGTCGCTTTTGTTTGCTATACCAACACCATTAACGACGCGGTTACCGGCAAGTGCTACGTATTTAAAAAACGAAGTTTTTTTTCGCTAAGTTATTTGAAAAGTTGTTTGTTAAATACCTATAAGAAATGCTCTCCAAGTATAATTGTTTCCAATTACTTGAAAGATCATTTCGTTTTGTGGAAATTGAATGCTCTTTTAAACAGTTCCATAATTACTTTTTTGAAGACTCTGTACGCATCTTCAAAAGATAAGGACCCTACCGACACTGTAAAAATTATATCAAAAGATAACTCTGTCCACTCTCCATATAGCGGTATCGTTAAAAACTACTAAAAGTGCGACGAATCAATATTTAAATACGACAAAAACATAATATTTTTCACAAGAGATGGTATGAGAGAGCTTTACAGAAACTGGAGTAAAAATTGAAATGTCGGTATGATACCGCCCCTTTAGGGTAGAATCACTTACCCTGCCGATTTCAACAAAACTCGGTGCGTAACATTAACATTCCGATGTTAAAGAGCACAAACAAGCGAAATATGGCTTGAACCACGTCTGCTTCCAACACAATCTTAAATTCCATTTGATTCTTTCACTTTCCAAATTTCATGTACAAATAGAGGACAGTTAATAATATGGTTTAAAACATTGCACGAATAAAGCTAAGGTATGCCATTCAATGACAAAAAAATATCCAAATCTAACTAAATCTGTTTAACTCCCTAAGTACCCTGAATTTTGGCCAATGAGATAATTTATTGAAATTCAGGGATTATTTTTCCCTGGTTTTTAACTGGTTTAAGGCGGAATTAGAATTGAAGTGGTATATTCCTTGATCTAAACTTCATATCCCTAATATAAAAAATCTTCGGTCTAAAATATAGCAATAAAACTCAGTTTGCTTTTATCGCAACATATTTTAACATAAATTTTCGCCACCTCCTGAAAACTCTTATATAATTACACTGTGGAACATTTTTGGGATTATTGTCTGGTGGGTGAGAAATTCCAAGTCAGGGTGATGGTACTAGGTCAGTAGAGTAAAATCCTCAAAGGTTTGGCGTTCGTATGTGTCAGTTTTTTTTTATGACCTTTTAAATTTCTTCCTTATCTTGATATTTTTTCGCGAACAACTTGTCCGATTTTGATGAAACAAATTTAGAAAAATTAAGAATTACAATTTCTATTTGTTTTTATTTGTTTTTATTCAAAAAGGTGTCATTTATCGCCATTTTTATAAATTTTTTTTAGGCAATATTTATTAAAATAAATAAAAATAATTAAATAAAATAAAATTAAAAAAATATAAAAACATTTTTATTTACTTACTTTTTTATTTAGTAGTTTATGTAGTTTTTTTAATTTTTTTTTTTAAGGCGATAAATGTTACTTTTTTGAATAAAAACAAATAAAAACAAATAGAAATTGTAATTCTTAATTTTTCTAAATTTGTTTCATCAAAATCGGACAAGTGGTTCGCGAAAAAACATCAAGATAATAATCGAATAAATAGATTCTAACCTTCACATCGTTCGCACAATGGTTCCTTACTATAACTACTGTTAAAATGGTCTTAAAATACATACAAATACTCGTACAAATGCACAACTAAAGTTTACATGGCGTGTGATGGTGTAAATTGAATTTACGGAAATTACAGAGGGTTTCAAAATAGGAATTGAAATTTTTATACTATAATTTTTCGTGAATTTAAAACTTTTTTCGATTAAAAAACTTGTGGATTTAATTTTTTTGCCATCAATTTGTTTTAAAACAACAATATTAATAAATTTTTTTGTATTAATAACAAGTACGCCTTACAAAAATGTCGTGTTTCGGAAAATTTACTTCAAAGTTAAACAAAAAACTTTAACTTCGGTTACAACGAGGCTATAATATCGTTCAAAGCTTAATATTTTTCGGTCAGTTTGCATGACAGATACATGTATGTTTAGGAGGTTCCGTATGAATACTATGTTCGGAGATTGTAGCGTTGCTTCAGTATAATGAGCTAATTCGCGTACATACAGACGGATATGGCAAAATGACCCAGCTCATCATTTATATATAATTTAAAAGACTGACGTTTCCTTTTGGGTGCTACAAATATAGCAAATTCAAAACACCCTCTTCAGGCTATAACAAAAACAAATAAAGATCGAGGGCAGACATACTTAAAAATATTATCAAATATTTTTTTTTTTTTATTGGAAGCAAAACTGATACACTTAAAATACCGAAGTTCAAAATACTGAAAAAATTTAAATATGCAACTTAGTTCAAAATACCTATAAATCAACAAATCAGAATACCCAAAAATCAAAATACCGATAAACCAAATTGCCGACATGTGAAAAATATTTTGTCGCGTCCGTATACTTACTTTGTGAACAGCAAAAGAGTACTCGAACCCTTTTGAACTGAAGCACAGAAAGAGAAATCCACTAATTAAGGGTTATGATTCTGAGCGAAGGGCCTCACACGTAGAATACCACCTCTCATAAAATACACATAGTATTTTTTTTGTTTTTAAATACTGAAGTAAAATTGAGAAATTTAACATTTGGTTAGTAGGGTTTCTACTTTGGGATCTAGGAACCATATTAACCATTTTTTATTAAATGTGGTACCTTATTTTGAAATTTTTTCTGCCCGTATTTTGAATTGATCGGTAATTTGATATGTCGGTGTTTGGACTGTCGAAATTATAAATTTCAAGATTTTGATTGTCGACAAATTTCTTTAGTCCTAACGTATAATTATATAAATTTCATGATTTTGATTGTCGACATTGCGTTATACATCCAAATTTCTTTAGTCCTAACGTATAAAATTACAAGCTTCATCTTTTTTGTTAATTAAGTGAAATAAATGCTACGAAATCATTTTTATGAACGAGGTTTCAGAGGCGTAGGCTCGTAAAAAAAAAATTTTATTATTTTACCTTTACAGCTGGTGTGTTTTTTCACATCCACCAATTTAGTAATCGTCAAAATTATCAACTGCAACATTCCACTAATTATTCCAATCACGTAAATTTTTACGTCATATTCGTCACGGCCATGCCGCAGATGGTTAACGACGATCACTACTTCAATCAAATAGAAGCAATATATGAACAGCAGTAACAGCCGGCAAAAGGCGTTACTCACTGGCCTTGAGTGGCTATCGGAGCAGTGAATGGAAAGGCTAAAAAGCTTATTTCTCCTTCCATCGTTTGAAAGAATGTTGCCGTCAAAAAAGTTAATAGCTCATAAAATAAATAATATGAAGATACGAAGATACGAAGAAGTGATGTGTATTAGCCAGCAGAAACATTTCACAATAGTTAAGAGCTTTTCATTGGTCTGACTGCCTGCTACTGTTGATGTGGTTCAATTTGAGTTCGTACATAGAAGGTGTGTTAATCTAAATTTATATTTTTGTGTAACTGAAAGATTACCGTGAGTATTTATCGCAATTGTGCTTTTGCTAACATTTAAATAATTCAGATGGTTCATAACTCTGGGACATAAGATACTTGAAATTTAAAAAAACATTTCTTAGATACTTGACTTGACACGTAGCAATAAGCTCACCGAAAAATGTTCAATTAATATATTATATTCCATATTAAATAGCTGCCATTAAAGCTAAGGAACTCGTAATTTTATCACAGCATCTGAGTCAAACGCCTGAAACTGTGCTCCCGCAAAACGGTTAGTTTCCAGATGAGACCAGATTTTGATTAGAAACAGTGAATGTCCACTATTTCCAGCGTATTTTTAGAGTTTTGTACATTTGGTCGCACGTAAAAAAATTGTGAAACTGTAATGTAGCAATGTAAGCATACATTTTCGCTGTTATCAAATAATTACCAACGAGTATGAAATAACTAATTTTGCGCTCATTAAAACTCAAACTTTACAATAACATTTCCATATACAAATATGCCCACGTGCATGCATGAAAACTCACATACATATTTTCACAAATATACACTTTTACAGATATAAGTATTGTAGTTGTATGACAAATTTGCTTCACCGTAATCACTTCATGGCCGAAGTGGAAATAAAATTAACGCAAAACTCCGCCCTAAATTCCATAGAAAATTTAATACATACACCCTTGCAATGCCTCCGGCGGTTTCAATAGCTGGGCAAGCGCATTTGCTAGTCCTACTCTGAAAAATTTCACACGCCACACAGTTACTAAAAGTGGAATTTATGTTTATATTTTTTCTGTGATGAAAAATGGAAATTTGTTACTTTTTTATCGTGATTAAGCACTATTTAACATGCGAACGTAACATTAAGAAGAGCCATACAGTCAGCTCAGTTAAATAACTTGCAGACGATAGCATAACAACAGCAAAAAAAGAGAAATCATGAGATGGCCTACAGCTCCTTCAGCGAATTTTGTGTTATCTCTTCGATCGACTGAAAACGGATTTCAAGGAGTGGCAATTTTATTTTGGGGAACAAGAAAAATCACACGAAGGCAAATCTGGTGAATGCGGCGGTTGATCAATATATTCATTGCGTTTTTATACTCTCGCCACATGTTGCTACAGATTATATCAGTTTGATTCACCTAACGGTTATGGGTATCACCTTAAGCTCAGAGAGATATATATAGGTTTAATTTTATATATAAATGATCAGGATGACGAGAAATGTATATAGGGTTAATTTTATATATCAATGATCAGGATGACGAAAATGAAAAGTGACTGTCTGCCCGTCCGTCTTTATACCGCATATACCGGCAAGTATGTGAGCTATCTCATTAAAAATGAGAGAGTTAAGAATTTTAGAAGAATAACAGTGTACATGTGTATGCGTCAAAATTGATAAATTTGGGGAGAAACTTAACCTAACCACCATATACATAATTAATATTAGGATTTCGGAATATCCGGCTGACTGTACTCCACAGGATTGTAACAGTGAATGAAGTACCTTATTAGAACCTTTTTATAAGTATGTGTCTGTTAATGTTATGTGTTATTGGCAAAAATAGATAAAATCGGGTCAATACTTATATATTGCATATCATGATTTTCGTTTTGCCAAAAAATCTTATGTCGATAATGTCGTTCAGTAAGTTCACGCAAGTGAGGAAAGTTCTCTGATCGCCATTCACTTGGGAGTGGCCAGAAACGATTATTTTATATATGACTCAAGCAGCTCACGACTTCCGGTCTTTGACCAAGTATCCTCTGGGTAGCCTAAGAACATCCGTTTGGAGGCGAGCTAAAGTGAGAAGGCGAAATATCGCCTACTTAAGGTTGTGCGCGGGGTTTGGGACCCACCACGTAAAAAAACACCCCCAATGAAAATCAACAATCAGCCTCGGTTGAGAGACCCTTTTGATGACGACCATGGCAAACGAAATAAGGACTACGAATTGAGGGCATGCACCTGGAATGTCCGGTCCCTTAATTGGGAAGGTGCCGCTGCCCAGCTGGTTGATGTGCTCGTGACAATTATTACAGTGGCCATATAAAAGAGCGCAAGTTTGGTGTTGGATTCGTGGTGGGAGAGAGACTCCGTCGCCGAGTACTATCATTCACTCCGGAGAATGAACGTCTAGCCACAATCCGCATCAAAGCGAGGTTCTTCAACATATCGCTGATTTGCGCCCACGCCCCGACGGAAGAGAAGGACGATGTGACCAAATATGCCTTTCATGAGTGCTTGGAGCGCACTTATGAGAGATACCCCCGCCACGATGTCGAAATCGTGCTTGGCGACTTCAACGCCAGGGTGGGCAAAGAACGTATCTTTGGCACTACTGTCGGTAAATTCAGCCTCCACGAGGAAACATCCCCAAAATGGGTTGAGGCTGATCGACTTCGCCGGGGCCCGAAGACACGTCTCCAGTGTTTTAGATGTGCGTGCGCTCCGAGGTCCTAACATCGACTCGGACCACTAAGCAGCAAAAGCAAAAAACGCACGCCAACAAACACAACGAAGGTTCGACGTCGACTGTAATCACAACAGACAGCCGAACGATTTTCTACTCGGCTTGCACTCCTGCTCTCTGAGAGCACTCGTCAACAACTCGATATAAGGGAACTGTGGGACGGCATTTCAAACTCCTTACGCACAGCTGCAACCGAAACCATTGGTTTCCGGAAAGTGCAAAAGAACAGCTGGTACGAAGAGGAGTGCCGTGTCGCAGCGGAGAGGAAACAGGCTGCCTACCTCGCAAAGTTACGATCGACCACAACACGTGCGGGATGGGATAGATACCGAGAGTTGAAGAGGGAAGCGAGACGCATTTGTAGACAGAAAAAGAAAGAGGCCGAAATGCGTGAGTACGAAGACCTTGATAAGCTGGCCGACAGTGGTAATGCTCGAAAATTCTACAAAAAAATGCGGCGACTTACAGAAGGCTTTAAGACCGGAGCAAACTCTTGTAGAACCCCTCAAGGTGATCTATCCACCGATGCCCAGAGCATACTTAAATTACGAAGGGAACACTTCTCCAGCCTGCTGAATGGCAGTGAACGCACAACACCAGGAGAAGGCGAATCCGATACCCCAATCGATGACGATGGAGCAGACGTTCCTTTGCCCGACCATGAAGAAGTTCGAATAGCCAACTACCGTGGGATAAGCCTCCTCAACATCGCGTACAAGGTTCTATCGAGCGTATTGTGTGAAAGATTAAAGCCCACCGTCAACAAACTGATTGGACCTTATCAGTGTGGCTTCAGACCTGGTAAATCAACAACGGACCAGATATTCACCATGCTCCAAATCCTGGAAAAGACCCGTGAAAAGAGAATCGACACTCACCACCTATTCGTCGATTTCGTCGACTAATACGGCTGTGTAAACTGACGTTGAGCAACACGAAAAGCTCCGTCAGGATCGGGAAGAACCTCTCCGAGCCGTTCGATACCAAACAAGGCTTCAGACAAGGCGACTCCCTATCGTGCAACTTCTTCAATCTGCTGCTGGAGAAAATTATTCGACCTTCAGAACTTAATCCAGCAGGTACAATCTTTTATACGAGTGTACAGCTGCTGACGTATGCCGATGATATTGATATCATCGGTCTCAACACCCGCGCCGTTAGTTCTGCTTTCTCCAGACTGAACAAGAAAGCAACGCAAATGGGTCTGGCAGTGAACGAGGGCAAGACGAAATATCTCCTGTCATCAAACAAACAGTCGTCGCACTCGCGACTTGGCTCCCACGTCAATGTTGACAGTCATAACTTTGAAGTTGTAGATAATTTCGTCTATTTAGGAACCAGCATTAACACCACCAACAATGTCAGCCTGGAAATCCAACGCAGGATTACTCTTGCCAACAGGTGCTACTTCGGACTGAGTAGGCAATTGAAAAGTAAAGTCCTCTCTCGACGAACAAAAGCCAAACTCTATAAGTCGCTCATAATTCCCGTCCTGCTATATGGTACAGACGCTTGGACGATGTCAACAACGGATGAGTCGACGTTGAGAGTTTTCGAGAGAAAAGTTCTGCGAAAGATTTATGGTCCTTTGCGCGTTGGCCACGGCGAATACCGCATTCGATGAGCTGTATATATGACGACATTGACATAGTTCAGCGAATTAAAAGACAGCGGCTACGCTGGCTAGGTCATGTTATCCGGATGAAGAAGCATGAGTTATACAGGGTATATGTACTATATGTGTATTTAAATTTCATGGATTTCGATTCTTTGGTTGACGTTTCACACCTCAAATATATCCTGGCTTTGATTATTGCAATTTGCGAGAGTATAAAGTTCGGTCGCACCCGAACTTAGCTTTATTTGTTTTTTTATTTAATTTTTTTTACTTCGAGACCCATTTTAATAACACAACACTTAGGTCCGTTGTCATTTGCATACAAAACATTGAATTAAATTATTCAGTGGTGCAAATTAGAAAACAAAGTGGCTAAGTGCTGTCAGTCTTCTGCAAAATGCGTAAAAAGGGACAACATGCAAAAATGTTGTTAGCGAAAAAGGGAAAAATGTAAAATGAAGTGCAAAGCGCTTTCTAGGTAGTCTGTTTTTTTTTTGCTTTCTTGGTATCGCTGTAATATAAGCAAATTGTTGCAGATGGAAATGTTAATAGAGATAGCTCTAAAGGTGCACTAAAGCAATGTATTTAAATATTATGGGTAGTGATGGTATAAGAGTGTAGAGTTCCAAAAGCGCAGAGCGAAAAGATATTAATTATACAAAGCGTGTTGCAAAGTACACAGAACTAAAAAATAACAGACTAAACGGTTTTTTCGTCAAAATAAATTTATTTTATTCGAATTAGTCTCCTTCTGCTTCAATACAGCTTTTTGCACGGTCCAAAAGCATGTCGAACGAGTTTAGCTCGTTGGCCGGTATGGCCGCCAGTATGCCGGTGCAAGCCTTTTGAATGGCCTCTACGTCTGCAAAACGCATTCCTTTCATGGGCAAAAGCATTTTTCCGAAAAGGAAAAAGTCGCACGGTGCCATATCAGGGAATACGGAGAGCGATTGATGGTTAAAATGTTATTTTTAGTCAAATAATCGGTCAAAAGCGTCGATCGATGAGACGGGGCATTATCGTGCAACAAACGTCGTAAGTCAAATGTGAGAACAAACCGTGCACACATCTTTCGTAAGCCCAAATGTTCGGTCAAAATGTGATAAATCGATGGTTTGGAGATGTCCAACGCCATTTCCATGAATTTTAATGATGATTCCGGCTGAAACCACTCGTGCACTCTGCTACGGGATAGGTAATCATCGCCATAAACTGTTTTCATCAATTGAAACGTTTCGGTAAAAGTTTCACCAATTTTAGAACATTATTTAATGTTGGATCTTTGTTCGCAGCTCATTTTCGGACCGATAACACAAACATACTGACACTTAAAACGCAATAACTTCACTTCCAATCTATGAAATGTTATTAAATTCTCACTGGAGGATCGATAAAGATAGTAGATTCTAACGCACCAGTTGACATATAGATGGTGTCAGCAGCCGCTAGATTCAAAAAATTCTGTTTACTTTGGAACGCTCCTTGTATTAAGTGCTAATTATATTATTATTTTGAAACAATTTGAATTAAAGACTACATATAATGTAACTAATTCCATATTTGGTGATTAGTTTGATCGCTTTAATACAGTAAATTTTTGTAGGTGTTGAATTTCTGAAAGCTACGAATTTTATTTTTACACAGAAAAAGTATTGATGCGGATATGAAGTTTAACTAACTTTACAATATAATCTAATTATGATTCTAAGATTCCGGCTAGCTTATCACCAATATAGTTCTTCTTCTTCTTTACTGGCGTAGACACCGCTTACGCGATTATAGCCGAGTCAACAACAGCGCGCCAATCGTTTCTTCTCTTCGCTACGTGGCGCCAATTGGATATTCCAAGCGAGGCCAGGTCCTTCTCCACTTGGTCCTTCCACCGGAGTGGAGGTCTTCCTCTTCCTCTGCTTCCCGCGGCGGGTACTGCGTCGAATACTTTCAGAGCTGGAGTGTTTTCATCCATCCGGACAACATGACCTAGCCAGCGTAGCCGCTGTCTTTTAATTCGCTGAACTATGTCGATGTCGTCGTATATCTCGTACAGCTCATCGTTCCATCGGATGCGGTATTCGCCGTGGCCAACGCGCAAAGGACCATAAATCTTCCGCAGAACTTTTCTCTCGAAAACTCGCAACGTCGACTCATCGGTTGTTGTCATCGTCCAAGCCTCTGCACCATATAGCAGGACGGGAATTATGAGCGACTTATAGAGTTTGGTTTTTGTTCGTCGAGAGAGGACTTTACTTTTCAATTGCCTACTCAGTCCGAAGTAGCACCTGTTGGCAAGAGTAATCCTGCGTTGGATTTCTAGGCTGACATTGTTGGTGGTGTTAATGCTGGTTCCTAAATAGACGAAATTATCTACAACTTCAAAGTTATGACTGTCAACAGTGACGTGAGTGCCAAGTCGCGAGTGCGACGACTGTTTGTTTGATGACAGGAGATATTTCGTCTTGCCCTCGTTCACTGCCAGACCCATTTGCGTTGCTTCCTTGTTCAGTCTGGAGAAAGCAGAACTAACGGCGCGGGTGTTGAGACCGATGATATCAATATCATCGGCATACGCCAGCAGCTGTACACTCTTATAAAAGATTGTACCTGCTCGGTTCAGTTCTGCAGCTCTAATAATTTTCTCCAGCAGCAGATTGAAAAAGTCGCACGATAGGGAGTCGCCTTGTCTGAAACCTCGTTTGGTATCGAACGGCTCGGAGAGGTCCTTCCCGATCCTGACGGAGCTTTTGGTCCCGCTCAACGTCAGTTTACACAGCCGTATTAGTTTTGCGGGGATACCAAATTCAGACATTGCGGCATAAAGGCAGCTCCTTTTCGTGCTATCGAAAGCAGCTTTGAAATCGACGAATAGGTGGTGAGTGTCGATTCTCCTTTCACGGGTCTTTTCCAAGATTTGGCGCATGGTGAATATCTGGTCGGTTGTTGATTTTCCAGGTCTGAAGCCACACTGATAAGGTCCAATCAGTTTGTTGACGGTGGGCTTTAATCTTTCACACAATACGCTCGATAGAACCTTGTACGCGATGTTGAGGAGGCTAATCCCACGGTAGTTGGCGCAGATTGTGGGGTCTCCTTTTTTATGGATTGGGCATAGCACACTTAAATTCCAATCGTTGGGCATGCTCTCATCCGACCATATTTTACAAAGAAGCTGATGCATGCTCCTTATCAGTTCTTCGCCGCCGTGTTTGAATAGCTCGGCCGGCAATCCGTCTGCCCCTGCCGCTTTGTTATTCTTCAGGCGGGCAACTGCTATTCGAACTTCGTCATGGTCGGGCAATGGAACGTCTGCTCCATCGTCATCGATTGGGGAATCGGGTTCGCCTTCTCCTGGTGCTATGTGTTCACTGCCATTCAGCAGGCTGGAGAAGTGTTCCCTCCATAATCTAAGTATGCTCTGGGCATCGGTGGCTAGATCACCTTTGGGGGTTCTACAGGAGTATGCTCCGGTCTTGAAACCTTCTGTAAGTCGCCGCATTTTTTCGTAGAATTTTCGAGCATTACCCCTGTCGGCCAGCTTATCAAGCTGTTCGTACTCACGCATTTCGGCCTCTTTCTTCTTCTGTCTGCAAATGCGTCTCGCTTCCCTCTTCAACTCTCGGTATCTATCCCATCCCGCACGTGTTATGGTCGATCGAAACGTTGCGAGGTAGGCAGCCTGCTTTCTCTCCGCGCCACGGCACTTCTCATCGTACCAGCTGTTCTTTTGAATTTTTCGATAACCAATGGTTTTGGTTGCAGCTGTACGTAAGAGGCTTGAAATACCGTCCCACCGAGTTATACCGAGTTGTTGATGAGTGCTCTCGGAGAGCAGGAGTGCAAGTCGAGTAGAAATTCGTTCGGCTGTCTGTTGTGATTGCCGCTTCTTGACGTCGAGCCTTCCTTATGTTTGTTGGCGTGCGTTTTTTGCTGCACAGAGGCGGGTGCGAATCTTGGCTGCAACAAGATAGTGGTCCGAGTCGATGTTAGGACCTCGGAGCGCACGCACATCTAAAACACTGGAGACGTGTCTTCCGTCTATCACAACATGATCGATCTGGTTGGTGGTTTTTAGATCCGGAGACAGCCAGGTAGCTTGATGTATCTTCTTATGCTGGAATCTAGTACTACAGATAACCATATTTCGGGCCCCGGCGAAGTCGATCAGCCTCAACCCATTTGGGGATGTTTCCTCGTGGAGGCTGAATTTACCGACCGTAGTGCCAAAGATACCTTCTTTGCCCATCCTGGCGTTGAAGTCGCCAAGCACGATTTTGACATCGTGGCGGGGGCATCTCTCATAAGTGCGCTCCAAGCACTCATAAAAAGCATCTTTGGTCACATCGTCCTTCTCTTCCGTCGGGGCGTGGGCGCAAATCAGCGATATGTTGAAGAACCTCGCTTTGATGCGGATTGTGGCTAGACGTTCATTCTCCGGAGTGAATGATAGTACTCGGCGACGGAGTCTCTCTCCCACCACGAATCCAACACCAAACTTGCGCTCCTTTATATGGCCACTGTAGTAAATGTCACAAGGACCTACTCGTCTCTGTCCTTGTCCCGTCCATCGCATTTCTTGGACGGCGGTGATGTCAGCCTTTATCTTTACGAGGACATCTACCAGCTGGGCAGCGGCACCTTCCCAATTAAGGGACCGGACATTCCAGGTGCATGCCCTCAAATCATAGTCCTTATTTCGTTTGCCATGGTCGTCATCAAAAGGGGGGTCTCTCATCCGAGGCTGTGTTTGCTTTTTCATTGGGGGTGTTGTTTTACGTGGCGGGTCCCAAACCCAGCGCACAACCCTATGCAGGGGATGTTTCGCCTTCTCACGTTAGCTCGCCTTCAAACGGATGTTCTTAGGCTACCCAGAGGATACTTGGTCAGAGACCGGAAGTCGTGAGCTGCTTGAGTCATATGTAAAAGAATCGTTTCTGGCCACTCCCAAGTGAATGGCGATCAGAGAACTTTCCTCACTTGCGTGAACTTCTACACATGACTCCATCCACCAATATAGTTACATGAGTATATTTTACTAAAATTTATATCTTTAGTCACTGAAACCCGTGCCAAGCATAAAGCTGCGGTTTTGGTTACCTTCCACTCTCCGTTGTCTACAGAAATCAAATTCAAAATGATAATTTGAATTGTCAGCGGCAAATTAAAAATGAACCACAAATGAATAAAAAGTTTAATTTGACGCCACCAAATTGTATGGCAGCAGCAATAGAGTAAAACAAATTATTTTTGCTGGTGTTAAACACCATGGTGCCTGAAGTTATTTCAGTGGGAAGGAGTACATACTGGAACGAAAGAAGAAGAAACAATGTTAAGAAAGAGAATTATTGTTCCATCGCTCCATTTTTGCTAAGCTTAACCTTTCAGCTGTTGATTTATTTTTTTTAGAGTTTTTAACTATAAACCAGTAATTGCGTTAGTTTCAAAAACTTCAAATTTTAGTCCGTAATCTTCTTAAGCATAGAAAAGGTTGACAACATGCTTGTACAAACGAACTTTTATGGGAACCAAATTAAATGTATTTTAAAAACAATTAATACAAAAATATATGAGCGTAATTTTACAACATCCGTCTTCGATGGTTGTTGCTCTTCGACTTCTTTGCTCGTCCGCTCCACACCGAGTCGTATTTTTCCGTTGAAAATAATCTCAGAGACGTATTTTCGTGGCAAATACGCTCAAAGGCGTATTTCAGTGGCATGACACAAGCAATATAAGTAACCACGTTTGTAATGGCACATAAATTACCGACGAGTGTGAAATAATTCCGCGCTTACTAAAACACAAACTCTGCACCACCAAATGCATGGCATTGCTCAAATATGCATTCATTAAAATGTACGTCTGTATGCGTACTGACGCACACGTTTGCACACTTGTTTATGCTTTTGTAGTTACATTTTAGTTTGCGACAAACTTGCTGCACCGTAACCACGAACCATGATGCGCAACAACAGCCGCGCACATTCAAAACCACTGGCAGTGCCAACGGCTTCATTCTCGTTTTTGCATCACGTAAAGCGGTTGTGAAAATTTTCACACGCTGATATAGCTAGTGGATGCAAAATTACGCGACAACACACAGATATATTGCAATTAAGAGAATTAAGTAGCTAACAGGCAGCAACACTAACAAAAGGTTAGCGACGATCAGGATGACGAGACGAGTTGAAATTCGGATGTCAATATGTCCGTCTGTTTGTCAAGCTGTAACTTGAGTAAAACTTGAGATCAACTTGGTCAAACTTAGAATGCATGTAGTTAAAAGGTGGGTGTAATCCGAGCACAAAAATATGTAAAGGAAAACAAATAAAGTGCCTTAACTTAAAACTAAATTAAGGGGGTATTCTGGTCTAGGATTTTGAAAAATTCGATTTTTTTTCATATTCTGAAAAATATGACCTTGGAAGGATTTTTCAAAATTCGACTTATTTTCGAAGATACAGCCGATTTTGTGACGTGGCGTCCGTGTTCACTAGAATTGTCTCCCAAACTTTAAATGCGTTTTTCTACTTTTTTGAGGTGGTTGACATGATATCTCAAGTTCTACAGAACCGATTGCTTTGAAATTTGGTATATATCTTCTCTATACAATGCTCTATCGTGTCTGTCTTGTATTTTCAAAAATTTTGATTTGGAGTACTTTTAAGAAATTCGAAAAGGTCGAAAAAATCGGGGAAAAAAATTTTTTCAAATCGACGCCATTTTGTTATCATCCTTACTAATATTTTGTGTTTTAGATTTGCAATTTTTTTATATTATTAAAATGTCAATAAAAAACATATAAAAAAATGTTTAGTAAAAATGTTTTAAATTTTTTTTATTTTAGTTTAAAAATAATAGGTAAAATATTTGGAAAAAGTGGGTGTGGCCCCGCCTCTAGTAAGTTTTATGTACATATTCCTCAAACCGGTAGTTCGGTATTTGACATTATTTTAACAATCCTATTTCACGGCGTGAAATCGAAGCACAGCCGCGCCTACTTCCCATATAACACATTTTTAAATTTCATTTGATTCTTTTAACTTTCCACACAAATCAAGAAGTAATAAATATAATGTAATGATTTCTTTAAAATATGCCACCTTATGACCAAAACGGCCCAAATGAAACAAAAACTGTTCAAGCCCCTCTTCTTCTTCTTCTTAATTGGCGTAGACACCGCTTACGCGATTATAGCCGAGTTGACAACCGCGCGCCAGTCGTTTCTTCTTTTCGCTACGTGGCGCCAATTGGATATTCCAAGCAAAGCCAGATCCTTCTCCACTTGTGTCAAGCCTCTAGGTACTGAATATTTAGACCCCGGTACGTATAGTTTACTTTTGATGGAAAAGGTTGGTCAATGTCTGACATATAATTGAAATTTAGAGATAATTCTTTTCTGATAATAGTATGTCTCTGTGGTAAAAATGGATTGAATCGGATCACTCTTCCTGATATAAAGATTTTCGAACTTTCGGGTGACTTTACTCCATATGATTGATGAATGTATGTGAAGAACCTTAATGAAACCGTGGAAACATTTTATTATTCTGTAGCTTTTTAACTACATGTAGTGTTATCAAAAAATAATAATATTGGGTGAATATCACCCAATATAAGAAACTTGAAACTTTCGTCAAAATTAACTGAACGTATTATATTAGAGATACTATTATTTAATGCAAATATTTGTGAAATTGGTCTATGAACTACCCAAATTCTCATATAGCACTAAATAAAAATATTTTTGTTATTCTAAAAAACATTATGTCAAATATGGTGATCTCTGGTTGAGTTTTACAGGTTAAGGTATTTTCTTGTCCTTGGTCCTGACAAGTTGCAAGAGTATGCAATGTGATAACACGCAATGTGTTCACTAACACAAATTCAGGTCGAACACATAACGTGGTATGTTACAAGTGAGTAAGCATAAATAAGACGTATGAGTAATATTCGCACATGGAAGGCAAACATACATAAACTACAAACGAAATAGATGGCACTAGCAATTAATGAACGACCATATGCATATCATTAATTGGCTAATTACATTTAATGAATTAATAGTGATTAGATATAAGATAAAAAGGAAAGGGATAAGTTGGATAATTGAAACATTTCGTTTGGCGCTAAAGTTATAACTCGTTTTATTTTGTGCGAGCACTTATTATTCCTATGAGACAACTGTTTTATTTTTACATCATCACTGGAAACCCAGAAATAGTACCAAGGTCTTGCATGCGTATGCGTTAAAATAAAAAGCATGGCATAAAGAACCGAAATAAGTTTATGCTGCTTTGCATGTATGTATTTGCCATAAATTTAAGCTGTTGAAACAATTAATTTTAATAACAAGTTTTTATATATAAAGCCCGCATTATTAAGATATTTGCAGTTAAATATATTTTCTAACAATATAATTTAACTACATAGTTTAATTTAATCGTGAAGTTACTTTTCTTTTGTCGTGTAAGAAACTGGCCTACTTCTCATAATAATCTCCTTTTTACTTTTCAATGTTTAAAAATAAATTTTTGAAAATCCTAGTGAAAGTTAAGAGAAGTTAATTTATTACGGAGTTGTATATTCAAAAACTTATTTCGTCAATTTTAATAAAAAATAAGAATACATTCCCTATAATGTAATGATCTCCTTATTCACCTGCTTTTAGAATTTGGCTGAAGCTAATTAACTCTTTTTGCATTAACATACTATCTTCGTTTAATCAAAGAGCGCCCTATTTAATAAACCGCAATATGTTTATGCTTCGAACAGGGTATATTAAATTTCCAAGGTATTTTAACACACAGAAGAATACCTAAAAAACTGTATTAAATAAAAAATGCTAACCAGAAAAAACACAGTAACTATAAATGTATTATATAATATCATTCGAAAGAGCATTCTCTCCTATTTATTTTTTTTTATACTCTCGCAACCAGTTGCTAAAGAGTATTATAGGTTTGTTTACTTAACGGTTGTATGTATCAGCTAAAACTAGTTATATATATATATATATAAATGATCAGAAAGGCGAGAAAAGTTGAAATTCGTGTGACTGTCTGTCTGTTCGTCCGTACAAGCTATTTAAAGCTGTAATTTGGTACAGCGGATTGCAGTAGCAAGGGGCACCTGTGGGCAAAATTTTTTGAAAAAGTGGGTGCACCCCGCCCTCCAACAAGTTAATTATACATATCTTTTAAACCTCTCAAGCTACAACAATCAAATCTGCTGAGTACAAATATTATAAGAATTTCTACCAACAGTGTGAAAACGTAACAATAACTAAATACGTCAGAGACACTATAAGAGGAGCCGGTGTGAAATTGGGACGATTTGCGTGGCAGCGCCCAATTTTTGGTGAAATATCTCGAGACGCGACTAACAGGTTTCGACAAAACTTAGTACACATTCTTTTCCCATTTTTATGTCACGCTGTGACGACGAACGAAATCTGACAGCACAATTTTAAATTCCACTTGATTCGTCCAGCTTCCAGTACAAAAATCAAGAAATATATAATATGACAGGAAAAAAATTTGCACGAATAATGTTTGTAGTATGTGCCACTTTATGACCAAAAATTGTTTAAATCCCATAAAAACTGTTCAAGCCCCTAGGTACCGAATATTTAAACCCAATAAAAATGTCGCTCAACGTGTAATATATGTAGGAAATAATAAGAAGCGGTGATTTATTATATAATAGATGCGTCTTTATTAACATTCAAAAAGCAACTGTCCCGTTTGTCTGTTGTCGGGTACGCGTCTCGTATATTCGTCAAGTTGGTATTGGCTATTGCTTGGTTGCATTCTTTCGTATTATGCAGTTTAAGTTAAAATGTAAGTATTAGTTGTTTAGTTAGAAAAATGTAGGTAAGTAATAATATATATAATGATATATTAATATTAATATGTCTGTCCGCTTCGAGTCGTCCGTCCGTGTACGTCTCCTACATTCGGCCGTCCTGAACTGTCGTTCGACCCGAACGAAGGAGTCCATGATTTCATGAATTCAGCTATCGTTGTGGTTTTATGAGGACCTTCGTGGTCGCCTACTTCTTCAACGTCATATCTTCCGTGCCCTAGTTTTTTCTTAACGGAATATGGACCGAGAAATTTTGCTTTAATCTTTAGACCTGATCCAAACTGAGTCCGCTTAACTGCTACTAAATCGCCTATTTTGTTTTCTGTTTCCTGTTTACGTTTCGAATTAAAAGTTCGCCTATTTTCTTCCTGAATCTTTGATATATTTTCTTTAGCTTTATTCCTCACACTTTCGCCGTCGGCTTCTAATTCTTTTAACAATGCTTCATCTAATAGTCTTCTGAATCCTATGTCTTCAGGTATGCGCATGTCTAAGCCTGTTATTATTTTGAATGGAGCTACACCTGTACTTCTCGGTGGTGTATTATTTATTAAGCGCTGGACTCTATCTACGTGTTTGTACCAATTTTCAGAATTATTGTGACATAATTTAGTCAAAAGTGATATAATGATGCAATTTATTCTTTTTACTTGGCCATTTCCCCGTGGAACACCTGTTGCAATTAGAAGATGCTGAATATCTTCCTTGCTACAATATTCTTCAAAACTTTTGGCTGTGAAAGCCGTGCCTCTGTCGGTTATTATTCTTTGGGGATTCCCAAATATCGCTGCTTGTTTTTCTAAACGTTCTATTACGGATGTTGCGTCTGTCCTCTTGGTAGGGTAAAGCCATACAAACTGGCTAAATGCATCAACTACAACAAACAAATGATTGTATTTTTTATGTGTCGTTTCCATTGGGCCTAAGTGGTCCAAATGATATGTCATTAAGGGTTTGTCATCTTTATCTATGGGATAAAGTAAACCTTTTCTTTTTCCCGATTTGGCTTCCCCTATAATGCATTCGATACAACTTTTTATAACTTTCACAACTTTAGGACCTATCTGTGGGATATAGAATGATTTTTCAATATAATCCTGCGTCTTTCTTGTTGACCAATGCCCTTGACAATGTGCAGTTCGAATAATTTCTTCTTCCATTGCTTGCGGAACTACTACCAACTCTTTATTAGGATCTTTGTGTACTATACCATTTTTAAAGGAAAAGTCTTCATAAGGATTTTTGTCTAAAATTGTTGATATTGCCCTTAACCAGTGATCACTTTGTTGAGCTTCTTTTAAGCGAAATCTTAAAGAATCTTCAAGTAGCATTGCCGTCATTCGGATTAGAGCATCAACATGTTTCATTTTCGTCTCCGGCCTATGCTCGATTGTATAATTGAAATCTTGGAGATACATAGCCCATCTACTAACTCTGAGTGGTACATCTTTCTTCTTCATTGTTAATGCGAATGCATTGCATTCACTTACAATTTTAAACTTTTTGTCGATTACGTAAATCCGCCACTTTTTTAATGCTTCTATTATCGCGAGAACTTTCAACTCATATGAGTGATACTTTTCCTCTTCGGGTCTAGTTTTGCGACTCATAAATTGTATGGGGTAGAATTGTTGGTCATCTGGATCTTTCTGAAGTAAAACACCTCCGTATTCATGCTAACTGGCATCAGTATGGATCTCCGTTTCAGCCTTCGGATTATATAATTTTAAAATCGGTGCTTTGGTCAGTGCTGTCTTTAGTTGTTGGAATGCTAGCTGTTGTTCTTGATCAAATCGAAATGCTTCGTCTTTTCTAAGGAGATTGCTTAATGGTCTTGCGACAACAGCGTAACCTTCTATAAACCGTCTAAAGTACGACGTGAGGCCTAAGAATCTTTGAAGAGACTTCTTATCCCGTGGTATTGGAAACATTTTTACAGATTTAACTTTATCTTCGGAAGGCTTTATACCCCCTCCTTCTATTACATACCCAAGAAATGTAATTTTTTTCATTAAAAATTGACATTTTTGCCACCTAACTTTAAGTCCATAATTCTCTGCTCTAGATAAAACTATTTTTAGTTTATCTATTCCTTCCTTTTCATCTTGTGCTGGTATAATTATATCGTCCATAGACTACAATAATTCCCTTTTGAACCAGATCTCTAAAAATTGCTGAAATGTATCGACAAAACACGGCAGGAGAATTTGAAATACCGAAAGGTACGAAATTAAATTCATACTGCCCACTATATGTAGCAAATGATTTATACTTTTTGGAATTTGACTCCACCGGAACATGAAAGAAACCGTTCATCAAATCCACTGTTGTGAAAACTGCTGAACCCTGCAGTCTTTCCAAGAGGTCGTCGTTAAGTGGCATAGGGAAATTATCACGTGTAATTATACCCTGAACAGGGTATATTAAGTTTGTCACGATGTTTGTAACACCCAGGAGGAAGCATCGGAGACCGTATAAAGTATATATATAAATGATCAGTATGTTGAGCTGAGTCGATTTAGCCATGTCCGTCTGTCTGTCCGTCCGTCCGTCTGTCTGTATATATACGAACTAGTCCCTCAGTTTTTAAGATATCCTTTTTAAATTTTGCAAACGTCATTTTCTCTTCAAGAAGCTGCTCATTTGTCGGAACGGCCGATATCGGACCACTATAACATATAGCTGCCATATAAACTGAACGATCGGAATCAAGTTCTTGTATGGAAAACTTTGACATTTGACAATGTATCTTCACCAAATTTGGTACAGATTATTTTCTAAGACAACTATGTAATCTCCGAAGAATTTGTTCAGATCGGTTAACTATAGCATATAGCTGCCATACAAAGTGAACGATCGGAATCAAGTTCTTGAATGGAAAACTTTCACTTTTGACAAGATATATTCACGAAATTTGGTACAGATTATTTTCTAAGACAACTAAGTAATCTCCGAAGAAATTGTTTAGATCGGTTAACTATAGCATATAGCTGCCATACAAAGTGAAGGATCGGAATCAAGTTCTTGTATGGTAAACTTTCACATTTGACAAGATATATTCACGAAATTTGGTACAGATTATTTTCTAAGACAACTATGTAATCTCCGAAGAATTTGTTCAGATCGGTTAACTATAGCATATAGCTGCCATACAAACTGAACGATCGGAATCAAGTTCTTGAATGGAAAACTTTCACATTTGACAAGATATATTCACGAAATTTGGTACAGATTATTTTCTAAGACAACTATGTAATTTCCGAAGATAGTTACTAACAGAAATGCACCTGTGAAGGGTATTTAGCTTCGGTGCAACCGAAGTTAACGGTTTTTCTTGTTTTTTCATTAAGTTTTCTAAAATCACAACACAAACGCTTCGTGCCATCTTCCTTTGAGACAAGAATTACTGGCGATGCATATTCAGAATTACTTTGACGAATTATACCATCTTTCAACCAACTGGAAATCTGTTCATCTTTAACGCGTTGGTCAGCATATGAAACTCTACGAGGGGATTGATATACGGGGATATCATCTGACAAACGTACAGTTCAAAAAATTCCCATGTTCGTGGAAATGCTTTGAAGCCTCTGGTTTTCATAACCAATCTTTCGCTTGATTCACAATAACATGCACAACCACATAACAGTTTCAACCCTTTTCTGATTTAAATATTCACCGAGAAATGTTTGTCAATGTTTTAAACGCATTCGGGTTGGCGTATCATAAGTATTTTAAGTTTTTCTACTACACGCACAATGTATTCACCAGTCACACTCAACACACTCCAAGCTGCTATTTATTTATAATCACGAAATTTGCTTAAACGCAGCACAAACATACACAAATATCTTCGCTTTTAACTACACTCGACTTATTGGCTCAAATGTTCATTCGCGGTTGAGTCCCCAAAATTTGAAGGAAATAATAAGAAGCGGTGATTTATTATATAATAGATGCCTCTTTATTAAAGCTTAGTACGCAGCTCTCAAGAAACGTAAAAACTTCATATAAAAAAACGCTTAAGAAACGGTCCAGAAACGTTCCTGCGATAAACTTACTTGTGCTAGTACGCAGCTCTCAAGAAATCTAGTACTAATTTTTAATACTTTTTTTCAATAAAATGTGAATATGGCAAACCTGGTTTTGCGAAGAAACATCAAATCAACAATTGTTTCTTGAAGGAAATTCGAAGTAATCGTCAAATTCATCCTAAATTAGTTGAAATCATTATTATAAAGTATATTCCATTTTGAAATGTTGTATAACCAGCCAATCATCAACAACATTCCTTAAATCTCAATGAAAATATTTGTGTTACCATACACATACATACATACATACATACGCACAAAGTTTGTTTACTTTGTTTATTCTCTCTTGCTCTTCTAATGTGGATCATTCACAATGCGTAACCAGCTGTCAAAATTACTTGAGAAATAATGTATTTTTGTTCTTGAGCAATTGCTTGAGAGCTGCGTACCAACCTTAACATTCAAAAAGCAACTGTCCCGTTTATCTGTTGTCGGGTACGCGTCTCGTATATTCGTCAAGTTGGTATTGACTATTGCTACTATAGCATGGTTGCATTCTTTCGTATTATGCAGTTTAAGTTAAAATGTAAGTAATAGTTGTTTAGTTAGAAAAATGTAGGTAAGTAATAATATATATAATGATATATTAATATTAATATGTCTGTCCGCTTCGAGTCGTTCGTCCGTGTACGTCTCCTACATATATATAACTTAAATTAAGGGATAATCCTTCTCTTGTAATCTGTATGTCAAAAACGTTAACAAACCTTGAATCGGGACAATATTCCCCTTAGCCCCTTAGCCCCCATATACGTAATATAAAGATAATCGAACTTCCGGGTGACTTTGTACCTCATATATTGGCCAATATGTGAGTTATGCCAATGAAAATAAAAGAGATGGTTTTGCACATAACAGTGTATCTTTGTGCCAAAAATAGATACATTTGAGCGAAAACTTGGCTTAGCCCCTAAATAACTAATAGCATTTTCGAGCATCCGGTTGACTTTACTCTCTATGATTGGTTTCACACCTTAAAGTAAAGGGTGATTTTTTAAGAGCTTGATAACTTTTTTTTAAAAAAAAACGCATAAAATTTGCAAAATCTCATCGGTTCTTTATTTGAAACGTTAGATTGGTTCATGACATTTACTTTTTGAAGATAATTTCATTTAAATGTTGACCGCGGCTGCGTCTTAGGTGGTCCATTCGGAAAGTCCAATTTTGGGCAACTTTTTCGAGCATTTCGGCCGGAATAGCCCGAATTTCTTCGGAAATGTTGTCTTCCAAAGCTGGAATAGTTGCTGGCTTATTTCTGTAGACTTTAGACTTGACGTAGCCCCACAAAAAATAGTCTAAAGGCGTTAAATCGCATGATCTTGGTGGCCAACTTACGGGTCCATTTCTTGAGATGAATTGTTGTCCGAAGTTTTCCCCCAAAATGGCCATAGAATCGCGAGCTGTGTGGCATGTAGCGCCATCTTGTTGAAACCACATGTCAACCAAGTTCAGTTCTTCCATTTTTGGCAACAAAAAGTTTGTTAGCATCGAACGATAGCGATCGCCATTCACCGTAACGTTGCGTCCAACAGCATCTTTGAAAAAATACGGTCCAATGATTCCACCAGCGTACAAACCACACCAAACAGTGCATTTTTCGGGATGCATGGGCAGTTCTTGAACGGCTTCTGGTTGCTCTTCACCCCAAATGCGGCAATTTTGCTTATTTACGTAGCCATTCAACCAGAAATGAGCCTCATCGCTGAACAAAATTTGTCGATAAACACATTTCGAACCGAACACTGATTTTGGTAATAAAATTCAATGATTTGCAAGCGTTGCTCGTTAGTAAGTCTATTCATGATGAAATGTCAAAGCATACTGAGCATCTTTCTCTTTGACACCATGTCTGAAATCCCACGTGATCTGTCAAATACTAATGCATGAAAATCCTAACCTCAAAAAAATCACCCGTTATTTCCCTGTGTTTGATTCTGGCGAGTAGTAAAAGTATAAAATGTTCGGTTACGCCCAAACTTAGCCTTTTCTGACTTGTTTTTAATAAGCTAATTCAAATACACTTTTTCATTGGGGGTGTTTTTTACGTGGCGGGTCCCAAACCAAGCGCACAACCCTATGCAGGGGATGTTTCGCCTTCTCACGTTAGCTCGCCTTCAAACGGATGTTCTTAGGCTACCCAGAGGATACTTGGTCAAAGACCGGAAGTCGTGAGCTGCTTGAGTCACATGTAAAAGAATCGTTTCTGGCCACTCCCAAGTGAATGGCAATCAGAGAACTTTCCTCACTTGCCGGCTACGCTGGCTAGGTCATGTTGTCCGGATGGACGAAAACACTCCAGCTCTGAAAGTATTCGACGCAGTACCCGCCGCGGGAAGCAGAGGAAGAGGAAGACCTCCACTCCGTTGGAAGGACCAAGTGGAGAAGGACCTGGCCTCGCTTGGAATATCCAATTGGCGCCACGTTGCGAAAAGAAGAAACGACTGGCGTGCGCTTGTTAACTCGGCTATAATCGCATAAGCGGTGTCTACGCCAATTAAGAATGATAAGCGTGATGTTTTGCTCCAAAATCTGAATCGAAACGGAATTGTCAGCATAGACTTTAGGCTTTAAATATCCCCGCAGGAAAAAATCTAACGGTGGGATATCATACCATTTTGGTGGCCAATCGACCGACAAAAACCGTAAAATTATCTGTTCACCGAAGTGTTCACACAATATACTCGTATCCATTGATTAAACCGGCTTGTGGGAAGTGCCACCGTCTTCTTGACACCAAATTTCGCCGAGATTACAAGTTTCAACTTCAGGTGTCAATAGTCGGTTATCGTGGCATGATAACTGTCTCCATTGACGATTACGTTCTCAGCGGCATCATTTTTGATGAAATAAGAACCGATGATTTCAGCGTCCGACAAACCGCACCAAACTGTTATTTTTTCCGTATGAAATTACAGCTTTTGAATCTCTTCAATATGCTCTTCATCCAGATGGGGCAATTTTGCTTGTTTACATACTTAGTGAGCCTGGGCCTCATCGAAATTTGGAATTTCAGGTCCGCTCACTAAAGCATATGGCCATACAAACTAAGATCGAAATTAAGTTCTTCTAAGGAACTTATTTTTTGTGAAGGTTTTTATAGCTTCGGAGCAACGTTTTTCTTGTATGGGTTAAGTCATTGTAAAGCAATAACCTGAGTATTAGAAAAACAATTAGTATTGAAACTATAATACGCCAGCCACATATGCTGAGTTAGAGGGTTCGATAATATTGACTTATTTTTTGTGAAGGTTTTTATAGCTTCGGAGCAACGTTTTTCTTGTATGGGTTAAGTCATTGTAAAGCAATAACCTGAGTATTAGAAAAACAATTAGTATTGAAACTATAATACGCCAGCCACATATGCTGAGTTAGAGGGTTCGATAATATTGGAAGCATTTCATTACATTTTACACACGACAACAGTTAGACGTCTTTACTTACCCCCCATTTATCTCACCCATCACTCTTAGTGAATACAGTCATCATAATTTCATATTCACTAAAAAATATTTCTTCAGCAGTTTTCGTTCGCATGATTAGTAGGCGTATATAGACAGTCAGTTTGCTACTTGTAAGTGTTGTTTTAACAACCACCCCGTATGTCAAATCTTTGATAGAAGCTTAAGAAAATAAAGTATAGTAGTTAAACCGACATTTTCTATCTACTTTCATATACTTTAACTTTAATTAAGAATGTTGTCTTGATAGTAGACACTGTTACAAATAGTTGTTTGCAGATTTGGGCGCTTAGCGAAAATCACATTCATTATTAACCGCAAAAAAGTGGGTAGCGCTGATAAGTCAGAAAATTTATTGCTACCTAGAATAGTGAAGACAGTGATAAATGAATTAACAGAAAAAAGAAACATTTGAAATTAAGTGTTATTTTGCAGTATGTAAAATACATCTACATAACTATGTAGCCTTTTCCAAAGAGTGTGTGTATATATGGAATATTGTTACTTTCTGATATTCTCCTGAATTTAGATTTCTAACTGAACAAAGGAACGGTACCACATGGCGTATGATGAGCATGCGAGTACATTATGCATATTTGCCAATTGTGAATATGATTTTTTAATTAAATATATTGTCGATCAGATAATAAAGCATTTCCAAAGATATTTTCTTTTCCTCCTTGTTCGATTTTATTTAGTCAGTTTTCGAAGAGCAGAGGAGCTATGCAAAAATTAGTATATTCGTTACAATTATAACTAAATACGCGAAAAAAATAATTTGACGAAAGTTTATATCTTCCTTATTCGGTGCAGCTCCGCGTTGGGTAATTTGTTAGAAAACATAAATATCAAAATAATTTGAACATCAACAGAGCAAATAGAGTGCGTACATATGTATGTTGATTTGAAAGTGGTTTAGAAATAAATGTATTTATGTACATTGTAAAAGTGTACAAAGTGGTTCCAGTGTACATAAAATAATACATAAAGTATATATTTGAAACATCACAATACACACATGACGTGGAAAAAAATTTGCGAATTTGCAAAGAAAGAGTGTCTAATTTTGAGTATACACATCTACATTAAAATAGTGTCAGAAAGAACGAAATAGCTTTTAAATATCTTAAATATATAAAATAAATTCTGCAGTATCAGCATATCTCAAATTAAATATTGTCTTTCAGAGTAGTGAAAATGTAACAAATGTCGCTTTATAAAGCGTTGGCATATGTTCATAAAAAATATATTAAATCCAAAAGAAAGAAGCGTAATATATTTACTAACTCAAAATTGCGGATGATGAAGAAATGTAGGAATGAGGAGGGTGCCATGTGTACATGTTAACGGAAGTGAGGAAAGTTCTCTGAGCGCCATTAACTTGGGAGTGGCCAGAAATGGCTATTGTACATATAGCTCAAGCAGCTTACGACTTCCGGTCTCAGACCAAGTATCCTCTGGGTAACCAAAAACCCGCCACATAAAAAATACCACCACTGAAAGAAGAAAACAGGCTCGGGTGAGACTGACCAGATATTCACCCATGAAAAGAGAATGGACAAACACCATTACTACATAGGTCATGTCGCCCGAATGAAAGGATAGGCCGCATTGTAAGTCACCAGCCATTGTTGGGATACCATTTAAAGCTCAAATGAACCCACATCCCACATATGGGCAGAATGAATCTTTTGAAACAATCAATTTATTGACGGAGCCTATTGGAGAACGCATTATTATCCGTCTTGGTTTTAGGGTTTTGGCTCCATGACCATGCGATTTAAAACCGCTGGGGTATTTTTTGTGGAGTTACTTGAAATGGATTGTCTTGCAAAAAAGCCCGAAACACTTGACACATTGGAAGAGATATTCGGTGGGTATTTACTGACATGTGTTCCCCATTGCTGCCAAAAGTGGTTCTAAGTTGGGCCTGTCGGCTGGAATTTATTCGAACCAGCCGAGGCAGTCTTTTGTTCGAAGTGATTGTTAAGGCATAACGGCAAACGCATATTGCATAATAAAGCTAAGTTCTTGGCCACAGCATTAAATTATATTACTCTTGAAAACCAAATGCTTAAAAAAACACATTTTGCAAAAATCCAGCGCCACAAAGTTATATGGCAGGGCAGAATGGTTTCGCCATGTTCAATGCCATCTTACGCATATCTCTCCTAATTTAATTTTCAATTGTTCTTTATGGTGGCAACTGTTTCAGTTAATAGATTATTTTTCTTTGAACATTTTTTTATTAACTTAAAAGCATGTTAATTGAAAGTCACATACAAAAATTCCCGCCGTCTGACCGCAAGGACTTTCTGATAGCGGAACAGCACAAACACGAACAACAGTTTAAAAAAAAAATTGAGATATTAACGGGTAGACAAGGTAGAGAAATAACGAGTGATTTTTTTGAGGTTAGGATTTTCATGCATTAGTATTTGACAGATCACGTGGGATTTCAGACATGGTGTCAAAGAGAAAGATGCTCAGTATGCTTTGACATTTCATCATGAATAGACTTACTAACGAGCAACGCTTGCAAATCATTGAATTTTATTACCAAAATCAGTGTTCGGTTCGAAATGTGTTTTATCGACAAATTTTGTTCAGCGATGAGGCTCATTTCTGGTTGAATGGCTACGTAAATAAGCAAAATTGCCGCATTTGGGGTGAAGAGCAACCAGAAGCCGTTCAAGAACTGCCCATGCATCCCGAAAAATGCACTGTTTGGTGTGGTTTGTACGCTGGTGGAATCATTGGACCGTATTTTTTCAAAGATGCTGTTGGACGCAACGTTACGGTGAATGGCGATCGCTATCGTTCGATGCTAACAAACTTTTTGTTGCCAAAAATGGAAGAACTGAACTTGGTTGACATGTGGTTTCAACAAGATGGCGCTACATGCCACACAGCTCGCGATTCTATGGCCATTCGGACTACAATTCATCTTCGGACAACAATTCATCTCAAGAAATGGACCCGTAAGTTGGCCACCAAGATCATGCGATTTAACGCCTTTAGACTATTTTTTGTGGGGCTACGTCAAGTCTAAAGTCTACAGAAATAAGCCAGCAACTATTCCAGCTTTGGAAGACAACATTTCCGAAGAAATTCGGGCTATTCCGGCCGAAATGCTCGAAAAAGTTGCCCAAAATTGGACTTTCCGAATGGACCACCTAAGACGCAGCCGCGGTCAACATTTAAATGAAATTATCTTCAAAAAGTAAATGTCATGAACCAATCTAACGTTTCAAATAAAGAACCGATGAGATTTTGCAAATTTTATGCGTTTTTTTTTTTAAAAAGTTATCAAGCTCTTAAAAAATCACCCTATATATAAATGCGAAGTAAGCAAAGAAGAAAACAAAGGATATAAAAATAAATATATACAGGTAGAAAAATGGCAAAATCTCAACTTTATATATAGATTTGTGGTCAAGATGCAATCATTCATAGCGTCGTTTTGTAGGTTATGTCAAGGCCTTTTAAAGATGTATAGTTTGCCAGATACGAGCTCTGTAGCACTTTATACATAGCAGCGAAATTCAAAACACAAGGCGGAAAGGAGATATTTTACACCCTATATGTTATAGCAAAAACATAGTTATGGAGTTGAAGTCAATAACATTTTCATACTCCTGCAACCAACTGCTACGGAGTATTATAGATTTGTTCACCTAACGATTTTGCATATCATCTAAAACTAAGCAAAATATACTATATATAGGGTTATACAAATAAACAAATGATCTGAGTGACGAGACAAGCTGAAATCCGGGTGACTGTCTGTCTGTCCGTCCGTCCGGCCATCCGTGCAAGATATAACTTGAATAAATATTGATATATCCTGATAAAATTTAGTATGCGTGCCCCTTGGCAAAATGGTAAGAGTGAGTCCCTAGATGAGCGTAATCGAACCACAACCACGCCTACAAAACTTCGTTTAAGGAAAACTTATAAAACACATAATAATATCTTATAGCTTTAATAATTCTTATATAATCTGTTACCGACAGTGTGAAAATTGTGAGAAACATTAATTTTACTCCCAAGATGTTTTGAGAGGGTATTAAAGGTGTCGATGTAAAATCACATACCTCAGTACCTACTTCTAACATTTTTATTTCTTCATCTTCTTCTTAATTGGCGGAGACACCGCTTACGCGATTATAGCCGAGTTAACAAAAGCGCGCCAGTCGTTTCTTCTTTTAGCTACGTGGCGTCAATTGGATATTACAAGGGAAGCCAGGTCCTTCTTCACTTGGTCCTTCCAACGGAGTGGAGGTCTTACTCTTCCTCTGCTTCCCCCGGTGGGTACAGCGACGAATACTTTCAGAGCTGGAGTGTTTTCGTCCATTCGGACAACATGACCTAACCAGCATAGCAGCTGTCTTTTAATTCGCTGAACTATGTCAATGTCGTCATATATCTCATACAGCTCATCGCTCCATCGAATGCGATATTCGCCGTGGCCAACGAAAATTCGCAACGTCAACTCATCAGTTGTTCTCATCGTCCAAGCCTCTGCACCATATAGCAGGACGGGAATAATGAGTGACTTATAGAGTTTGGTTTTTGTTCGTCGAGAGAGGACTTTGCTTCTCAATTGCCTACTCAGTCCGAAGTAGCACCTGTTGGCAAGAGTTATCCTGCGTTGGATTTTCAGGCTGACGTTATTGGTGGTGTTAATACTGGTTCCTAAATAGAAACAAGTAAGGAAGGGCTAAGTTCGGGTGTCACCGAACATTTTATACTCTCGCATGATAAAGTGATAATCGAGATTTCATTATCCGTCATTTAAATATTTGTTTATTTTGGTTCATAATGTATATATTGTATTATACAGAGAAGGAATCAGATGGAATTCAAAATAGCGTTATATCGGAAGAAGGCGTGGTTTTGAACCGATTTCGCCCATATTTCGTACATATCATCAGGGTGTTAAGAAAATATTATATACCAAATTTCATTGAGATCGGTCGAGTACTTCCTGAGATATGGTTTTTGGTCCATAAGTGGGCGACGCCACACCCATTTTCAATTTTTAAAAAAAGCCTGGGTGCAGCTTCCTTCTGCCATTTCTTCCGTAAAATTTAGTGTTTCTGAAGTTTTTTGTTAGTCTGTCAACGCACTTTTAGTGATTTTCAACATAACCGTTGTATGGGAGGTGGGCGTGGATTTTATCCGATTTCTTCCATTTTTGAACTGTATATGGAAATACCTGAAGGAAACGACTCTGTAGAGTTTGGTTGACATAGCTATAGTAGTTTCCGAGATATGTACAGAAAACTTAGTAGGGGGCGGGGCCACGCCCACTTTTCCAAAAAAATTATATTAAAATATGCCTCTCCCTAATGCGATGGTTTGTGCCAAATTTCACTTCAATATCTTTATTTATGGCTTAGTTATGACACTTTATAGGATTTCGGTTTCCGCCATTTTGTGGGCGTGGCAGTGGGCCGATTTTGCCCATCTTCGAACTTAACCTTCTTATGGAGCCAAGAAATACGTGTACCAAGTTTCATCATGATATCCCAATTTTTACTCAAGTTACAGCTTGCACGGACGGACGGACGGACAGACAGACAGACATCCGGATTTCAACTCTACTCGTCACCCTGATCACTTTGGTATACATAACCCTATATCTGACTCTTTTAGTTTTAGGACTTACAAACAACCGTTATGTGAACAAAACTATAATACTCTCCTTAGCAACTTTGTTGCGAGAGTATAAAAATTATCTACAACTTCAAAGTTATGACTGTCAACAGTGACGTGAGTGCTAAGTTGCGAGCGCGATGACTCTTTGTTTGATGACATGGATGATGGAGATATTTCGTCTTGCCCTCGTTTATTAGCCTACTAATATGGCTAAATTGGCTTTTGGGTGTTAAGTTAAATATTTAACATTTTTAAAAGAAAAAAGGATTTACTATATGAAAAATGAAAAAACACATAGTAAAGATAAAGGGTGATTTTTTAAGAGCTTGATAACTTTTTAAAAAAAAAAAACGCATAAAATTTGCAAAATCTCATCGGTTCTTTATTTGAAACGTTAGATTGGTTCATGACATTTACTTTTTGAAGATAATTTCATTTAAATGTTGACCGCGGCTGCGTCTTAGGTGGTCCATTCGGAAAGTCCAATTTTGGGCAACTTTTTCGAGCATTTCGGCCGGAATAGCCCGAATTTCTTCGGAAATGTTGTCTTCCAAAGCTGGAATAGTTGCTGGCTTATTTCTGTAGACTTTAGACTTGACGTAGCCCCACAAAAAATAGTCTAAAGGCGTTAAATCGCATGATCTTGGTGGCCAACTTACGGGTCCATTTCTTGAGATGAATTGTTGTCCGAAGTTTTCCCTCAAAATGGCCATAGAATCGCGAGCTGTGTGGCATGTAGCGCCATCTTGTTGAAACCACATGTCAACCAAGTTCAGTTCTTCCATTTTTGGCAACAAAAAGTTTGTTAGCATCGAACGATAGCGATCGCCATTCACCGTAACGTTGCGTCCAACAGCATCTTTGAAAAAATACGGTCCAATGATTCCACCAGCGTACAAACCACACCAAACAGTGCATTTTTCGGGATGCATGGGCAGTTCTTGAACGGCTTCTGGTTGCTCTTCACCCCAAATGCGGCAATTTTGCTTATTTACGTAGCCATTCAACCAGAAATGAGCCTCATCGCTGAACAAAATTTGTCGGACGTAAAGCGCGAAACACATTTCGAACCGAACACTGATTTTGGTAATAAAATTCAATGATTTGCAAGCGTTGCTCGTTAGTAAGTCTATTCATGATGAAATGTCAAAGCATACTGAGCATCTTTCTCTTTGACACCATGTCTGAAATCCCACGTGATCTGTCAAATACTAATGCATGAAAATCGTAACCTCAAAAAAATCACCCGTTACAAATTATTGTAAATTTTTCTTCTAAAAGTTTCTATCTCTATTTTATTTTCTTTTGAATTATATGTGATCTGTTTTTCCAACATTATATGGCGGCGATATCTTAATCAGTCCTTCGTTAGTATGCAAATCACCGGTAATTACTAGAAATAAAAGCTCTGACAAAAAAGACTAAAAATTAGCTTACAAGTTACCTGGTCCAGGTATCCAACTTCTGGTATTACAGGTCCCACGACACTTTGATAAGTACTTTCAAAGGTAGATATCCTGTTACTACATCTGATATAGTACAGTATAGTAGCAAAAAAAACAAATCCCACGAGTGGTGCAAATACGGTCAAGATATAGTTGAAAACATGCCTTGTTCTGGGCGACCTTCTAACTAACATCCTCAACTGATTAAAATATTAAAAAAGTGAAGGATATGGTGTTTAAAAATCGTCAGGGAAATGCTGTAGAAATGCAAAGAGAGCTCGACATCATTATTGGATACGTTCAAATATTTTTGTGGAAATTTTGGGTATGAGACGGATTCTTGTTTGACTCGTCTCGATAACACTGATTTTTTTTCAAAAAGAGTACGTTTGTGACTGAAATTGAAGCCAAAATCGCAATGAATACCATCGATCAACCACTGTATTTACCAGGTTTGTCACCGTGTGATTTTTTCTTTTTCCCCAAACTGAAATTGCCGGTCCGCTCAGTCTGTTTTCAGTAGTAAATTATAACACGTTTATGTACTTAGGTAGTTATTTCTGTCAATAAAGCAGAACTCTTTCATATATGTACATATATTCAACACAATATATATTTTTACTTACAATTCGCTGCATGACTTCCAGTAAGCCACCAATTGCAAAAGTGTACAATAATTGGTACTCACAAACAGTTTCCACATGGCCTTTACTGATTTTCTATAACAATAAAATGAGTTTTTACAGCATCTCCCACATTACTTTGTACAAAAATTTATTTGATTGTATGCCTTGAACGTATTCCCTCAATTAGTTACATCCCGTCAGGTGCATACATGTATGGCTGGCACTTATCCATTATTTTTGATTGTTCGACTGTGAACACGTAAAAATATTTACGCAAATCAGCAAATAGAGTCGGCAATTTCGTAAATAAATCCATTTTCCAGCACGCCTATGGTGCGAAACGCCACGGGTGGAATTTTAATAGTAATAAAATTGCTGCATAAATAATTTTTTATAAAAAAATTTAGGTTTTTAGCATAATATGTGTATATTTGTTCACCACATTGTAAACGTTGTATACAATTTTTGCTTAACAAAATATTTCAAAATTTCTTATGCAATTAAAATACAATATAGTAAAAATAATTTTAAGGGGTCAGTAGGATAAGCTGGCCCGTTTTTTTTTTACAATTTTTTTCATAGAAATTGTTATTCTTCAATAGAACTTTTTTCACATATCATGAGTGTACAATATCATGAGGTATATCGTAGAATGTATAAATAAATTGTTTCCGAATTTTTTGATGACATCTGTCGGAGAAATGGCTGGGTGAATGTAATGCGTTTTTTCACTGGCGGACACGATTTCTCATGTTTGGATCATCTGAAACACAAAAACCCAATTTATTCTTAAAAAGTACTTGAATAGTTATCATCCTCACTAACATCATGAAAAAATGTTGATAAATAAAAAAGTTATTACCGTCTTTTTTTTAATGTTTCCCCATGTTTTTTACATAAATTTTGTCACAACAGTGTCAATAAATTATAACAAATTATGAAGCCCGGACGATAGCCTGAAATTTTGCGAACATTTCAAAGAAAAAATTAAATCTGTTGATTAGTTCGACCGAAATCATGTCCGCCAGTTTAAAAAAGTGTGTTTTGAGAAAACCGCATTTAAAGTTTAAGGTTTGGACTCCGAGCACTCCGAACGTCGAGCGGTATTATTATTTTTGGGCCTTTTTCGGAATTTGATTTCTACATTATTTCGAAGGGTATAAGGGAAGAGAAATATTTTATTTATTCTGTTGTAGAGTGTTACTCAGACGCACTGGCCCACTGGAGAGAACTGCAGTTAATCTTACGCAGAATATTTCGGTGGAGTTACAGTAAAATCAAAAGTTAAGGGAAAATGTTTGGCAGTTCTATGAAAAAATTACATACCTTGTTCAGAATATATTGATCTGGGTATACTCTTTTCAATTGTCAACTTAAACAAAACGAACTTTTGGAGGAGAAATCCGAATAGGCATAGGTCATCAAAAAATTAACTTGCAAACCTCAAAGCTTTTATTTTAATAATCTTTTCAGATGGAAATTTTTTAAGAATATTTTTTTTTTTGCATTTTTTTACCAGAAGATTCAATATTTCGTGCTACCTTTCCCTCAGCTAAATCCGGTAGAAAATATTGAAATGGCAATACATCTTTAAACTCTTAGAAACAACACATAACGTATTTGAGTTAAATATACTAACAAAAATAAAAAAAACAAGTAAGGAAGGGCTAAGTTCGGGTGTCACCGAACATTTTATACTCTCGCATGATAAAGTGATAATCGAGATTTCATTATCCGTCATTTAAATATTTGTTTATTTTGGTTCATAATGTATATATTGTATTATACAGAGAAGGAATCAGATGGAATTCAAAATAGCGTTATATCGGAAGAAGGCGTGGTTTTGAACCGATTTCGCCCATATTTCGTACATATCATCAGGGTGTTAAGAAAATATTATATACCAAATTTCATTGAGATCGGTCGAGTACTTCCTGAGATATGGTTTTTGGTCCATAAGTGGGCGACGCCACACCCATTTTCAATTTTTAAAAAAAGCCTGGGTGCAGCTTCCTTCTGCCATTTCTTCCGTAAAATTTAGTGTTTCTGAAGTTTTTTGTTAGTCTGTCAACGCACTTTTAGTGATTTTCAACATAACCGTTGTATGGGAGGTGGGCGTGGATTTTATCCGATTTCTTCCATTTTTGAACTGTATATGGAAATACCTGAAGGAAACGACTCTGTAGAGTTTGGTTGACATAGCTATAGTAGTTTCCGAGATATGTACAGAAAACTTAGTAGGGGGCGGGGCCACGCCCACTTTTCCAAAAAAATTATATTAAAATATGCCTCTCCCTAATGCGATGGTTTGTGCCAAATTTCACTTCAATATCTTTATTTATGGCTTAGTTATGACACTTTATAGGATTTCGGTTTCCGCCATTTTGTGGGCGTGGCAGTGGGCCGATTTTGCCCATCTTCGAACTTAACCTTCTTATGGAGCCAAGAAATACGTGTACCAAGTTTCATCATGATATCCCAATTTTTACTCAAGTTACAGCTTGCACGGACGGACGGACGGACAGACGGACGGACGGACGGACAGACAGACATCCGGATTTCAACTCTACTCGTCACCCTGATCACTTTGGTATCTATAACCCTATATCTGACTCTTTTAGTTTTAGGACTTACAAACAACCGTTATGTGAACAAAACTATAATACTCTCCTTAGCAACTTTGTTGCGAGAGTATAAAAATACATAAGTATTGTAACATTTTGTCAAAAATAGTCAAATTTATTACTATTACATTAGTCACACCACTCACTTAATCTGCCATATATTTTAATATTTGCCTCTGAACCTGCTGTGGTGCTGACAATTTGCCACATTTATTAACAAAAATACCCCGCTGAATTAGTTTCAGAAAATGAAATTGTACACAAATTACGAAGGTGTAGAATAACTGAAAGATATTTATTTGTATGCAAATAAATTTACTTTACCAAATTAGAGACACACTTCTAGTTATGACCTGTAGTTAAAACTCATTATTGTTCCACAGTAATTATCGTTTGTCAACAGTAGTTAAAACATAATTAATAACTTGTAAAGTAACACTTCTCACCTCTATTGTCGTATCCGTTTGAATTTTTTTAACTGTTAAGGGGTTAGGTGGGTTTCAGAGGTAAAACAGAAAAGGAATTTTTACCACTTTTTTTTAATATAGGCAATCATAGATTTTAAAAATATAGTATGCTATATCAAAGCTACATATTTGAGAAATTCCTCCTGAAATTTCGATACAAAAATGTTGAAAATTCAGCCGTAGAGACCTCATTTCCCTAGATGTCTCACAAAAAAGTGCTCTCGCCGTGGATAGCATAAGTTATTATTGGTTCATATAATATTAAAAAAGTAAGCATATTCCATTAGTACGTATCTCGTTTTGAACGTAGGAAATAAAAAAATTATTAAAATTTTCCTTTTTTTCTCAGACTTTGAACAAAAAATCTCATTTTTTGGTCAAATTTTTGCCATTTATCGGTAAAAAAATAAGGTGTAATGAAACAAGAAAAATATAAAATAACTAGATAATGTTATTTTTTAAACGTGTACACAATACGAACTAAATCGGTCTATAACTTTTTGAGAAATCGTGTCCACCGACTTCAAAAACACAGTTTCGGAAAAACACGTTTAAAGACACAAGTTTAACCTCAAGCACACAAGTTTTCAAGGCTGTATTTCCAAAATTATTACTCAAATCAACTTTAAAATTTAGGACAATATTCTAAGGTATTGTAGAATTTAATAAAACAAACAAAAAAATCTATTTTCTGAAATTTTCAAACGCACCTAACCACTTAAATGCTATAACCGGTCATTCATCTCAATTTACATTATTATTCTTCATGTAATAATATTAGACAGGCGGCTCTTATGCCTTTTGCTGATATTTATAAGATTTTTCACCTACATCTACCCTGAAGAAAATAAATTTAATATTCTAATTAATCTTTTTCATAGAAAATATTTTTTATTTTACTGCTTACATTCCTTCTAAAGAATCTGCAAACGTGCAACTGAAGAGCGTTTCTAGTGCTAATTCCGTTTTCCAAAAGATGTCTCTAGGGTCAAGCACTGCTCGATTAAATCGTTTTATATCGATCTTAGACATTTGTGTCAACATTAACCCAACAAAATATTTGTAGAGATCTGTTTGCATTCCAAACTTATTCTCAACTGAAAATGTCACTTTTTGAGCCGAATTCTCGACATTTACGGGAAATTTTGCTTGTTTTTTAATTCCAAGAAAAGTGCGGCTGAGGACCCGTCCAATCTTTACTGAGGCTGACACATACATAGATAATACTGTTACTCTACTACTACCATCTCTATGATTTCTATTAGGTATTAAAAAAAATGAATTTATGTAAAGCAACTTGTGTTAGTTATATATTATATTAGTAATTATACCCTGAACAGTGTATATTAAGTTTGTCACGAAGTTTGTAACACCCAGAAGGAATCGTCGGAGACCCTATAAAGTATATACATAAATGATCAGTATGTCGAGCTGAGTCGATTTAGCCATGTCCGTCTGTCTGTCCGTCTGTTCGTCTGTCTGTCTGTATATATACGAACTAGTCCCTCAGTTTTTAAGATATCGTTTTGAAATTTTGCAAAAGTCATTTTCTCTTCAAGAAGCTGCTCATTTGCTGGAACGGCCGATATCGGACCACTATAACATATAGCTGCCATACAAACTGAACGATCGGAATCAAGTTCTTGTATGGACAACTTTCACATTTGACAAGATATATTCACGAAATTTGGTATATATTATTTTCTTAGGCAACAATGTAATCTCCCAAAAAATTGTTCAGAACGGATTACTATAGCATATAGCTTCCAAACTGAACACATAGTTACTAACAGAAATGCACCTGTGAAGGGTATTTAGCTTCGGTGCAACCGAAGTTAACGTTTTTTCTTGTTTGTTCCTAATTTTAAAATCCTTAATTTATGTGGTGCCGAGTGTAGGATGAAGACGAAATACTATGTTATTGAGCACGGTAAAGAAATAGAAAATCTGGACTGAAACAAAAGTTCAACGAAGCATCAGAACGCTGGCGTCAAGTTCTAAGAAGCGTTATAACGATGGCGGACAGAAAACATTCATTCTAGGACCGACTGCAGAAGAACACATAAGACCACAACGGACCCACTTATCGGAAGATCGTCAAACTGTAATAAAACAACACAAGCCAAAAATCATATGGATCTAAATCGAGGAAATACGGTGGTTGCGCCACGATATTGGCGCTCACCAACTCACGAAGAACTATTGCAGTATGCGACGGTGCATTATCATGTTGCAAAAACCAAGAGTTGTTGGCGCATATTTCCGGCCTCCTTTTACGAATAGCTTCGCGCAAACGGAGCATAGCACTCAAATAGTAATCCTTGTTAACATTTTGTCCAGTCGGGAAGGATTCGGAGTGCACCGCACCTCAATAATCGAAGAAATACGAGCATATAGACTCAATACTCACAGCCGGTAATAATGTTAATAATTTTTTTGTTGTTAATCATCGATTATCCAACACTAACTATTGATCATCAGTTGATGACTCTCGGCAATCTTTGAATAATTTGTATTATTAACTATGAACAATTATCACTGAAGGTGACATTCTGAACGTTTCGACACCAGAAATTTAATTCCTCACACAAAATTTAATGGAATTTCACTCATCTTAAAGATCTCCAAATGCAGTTTATGTAGCAATTAGCTATTTTATTAACTTTTGGAATAACATTGCCATCTTTTAAACCCGGAATCGTGGCCTAACCACTTATCAATAAACTCCTTGCTTGCTTTTGTACATTACCAGGTTGTTCAATATGTTTTGTCATTTGATAGGAAAAACACAATTTTATGATTCAAAATACACTTCATTATTCGGTATAATATCCCTGAACATTAATACACTTGCACCAACGGTCCTCCAATCTGTGGATCCCATCTCTGAAGTGAGATGGGCCAAATCTGGTAAATATGGTGGAAGCACCAACAGTTCGAACTTAATTCATGAATTTTAGCCATTGTCAAAATGCTGTTGTGACATGATGCATTGTCCCGATGAAAAAGGATTTTTCCACGAATTTTTTTCTTCAGCTGGTCTAAAAGGTTGCAATAATATCCAGAATTAATTGTTTAAACAGTTTGTAAGTAATTCACAAACAAAATTCTTCTCGCATCCCAAAAACTGATGCCACAACCTTCTTGGCCGATTTCCGGACAAGAACTCGTTTCGAAGTTAAACAACCTGACACCACTCTTTAGCCTCTTTATTTGATTCAGGATCATGGTGATACACCCAAGGGTCTTTCATAGTAATGAAATGACGCACAAAATCCACTTTATCCTTTTTAAAATGATCCAAAACGAGAAAGTCGCATGCGAATGTGTTTTTGTTCCATTGTTAGCGAATGCGGCACCCATTGTGCACACAGCATTCTAAAACCCAAAATCCAAGGCTTGTACGGCCACGTTTAAATTCGGCAACCCATATTTCTACTGTTCTAATTGTAGGTGAACAATCATTATTCATCGTTGGTGAATTTTTTTTAGTGCTTCACTTTCCAAAAATAAGAATTTTATCAACGTACAGTAATGATAATTGACAAATCGGGGCTTGCAGTAAAAATACATTGAAGTTTTGATTAGTTCAATGACGAACGAGACATTAGCAAGGTAATTTGTAAACCACAAAATAGAAAACAAATAAGAACAAGTGAGAGAACATCATTTGGCGGATATTTTAGTAAAAGTTGTTATTATTGTAATTAATAAAAGACAACGTACTCGTACTCGTACAGGCTAGCCAAGTCGTTGTAAGCAACAGGAAATTGCGGTCAACACCCATCATAATGGTGCATACCTAAGTTATTAAAAGTCTCCGGCAGGCAAGCTAGGCGTACTTCCCTTGATATTTCTCACGACGTTCTTTAACTTGTACAGGATGCTGGCTGTCATAATGAGGATGCAGGCTATACACAAGAATTGTACGTTGTGTAAGGGAAATATTGTAACTGTGTGAACAGATGGAAAACATATATATAATCAATAAGAAATGTTGCACAGTGGTTAGAGTAGTCGAAATTTTTTTTCGGATATTATTATTACTTCTGTGTATTGAAAAAATTGTTCTGATTTGCCATAGCGTAACTTTTAAGCAACATTTTTATTGATTTACATGAGAGCTCAATTTTACTGAAGAAGTGGGAATGAAAAAATATATATTTAAGATATATTTAATAGCAACCCTAATATCTATACAACCAGCTGAGTAAGCAGTAAATAGAATTTTAATAGTTTGTTGTTGTGCTTTGAAAGATCAGATCATTTGTTTTCGTTAATTGCCTATGAAAAGGCCAATGTCAATACATTTTTGTTTTAACGGCAGGTATTGTGAATATTTGGAATACCCTATTGATTTAAATAATATTATATATTGTGACAAAAAAGTACCCGGAAATTGTAAATTAATCCCCACCAGATGTAATACACATATGCCAATGATGTTTCCAGTTTTCGAAACAATTTTCATAAGCACTGGGATGGTCTTCAGATCTTTCAGCCAATTTGGTTTTATCTCTTTGATCGATTGAAAACGGGTTTCACCGAACGACAATTTTAGTCTGGGAAATAAAAATCCATGAACTGGTTTTTCACAATTCCGACCATTTTCGACGGATGTTCTCACTCAAACGCCTCAATATAGCCAAATAGAACTCCCTATTGGCCGACTGTTCGTCCGGACAAACTCATATTCCACCTAACTACGATTATCTCAGAAAAATATGAGAATCACCTTGATTTTTATACGGTTTGGACGTGGTGTTTTTGGTTTCAGCTCTTTTCTTTCAATCCATTTTGTTCCTTCTGTGGGATCTCACTTTTCGTGGATGGTACCGAGCACACTTAAATTCCAATCGTCGAGTATGCTTTCGTCTGATAATATTCTACAAAGAAGCTTATTCATGCTCCGTGTTTGAATAGCTGAGCCGATAATTCATCGGCCGCTGCCGCTTTGTTGTTCCTCTAACCGATAGTTGCTAGTGTGCAAATTTCATTGAACATGCTGATAAGTAAGCAAGGCCAAAATATTATTAAAAATAAATATCTATTTTTAAATATATTGAACATACATACATACATGTGTATGTATGTACATAAACATACTCATGCATTTACATGCAATGACCATCAAATAAGAATAAGAATGGGTAAAGACAAGTCATAAATTTACAGATAAGATAACATTAAACACACATGCACATGTATTAAATTGTACACTTAAACACAAATCCATGTACTGTGCAATACATACAAACATACATATCGTCACCTAAAATGCAAAATAACGTAAGAACATTTTTGGAAATTTACAATAGCGTGAATGAAACACGAAATAAAATGAAACAAGAGTGAAAAAAAAAATTTATATTGGTTGAAACTGGTTCATATATGAGCCCATAACCGGAAAATGTTGGACATATGTATGTAATATTATGTATGGAGTTTGAAGTAGTGAATCGTAATCAATAGGATACTTAATTTCGAATTTTTTGATGATACGTTATTTTGCATTTTAGGTGACGATATATACACATATATTTAGTTATTTAAGACAGTTCTCCAAAATAGTATATAAGCAATGAAAATAACAAAATAAAATTAGAATGAATCTCCCTCGATATAAGACTTTTCATTTCCCCCCACCAGTGGTAAGGAATGACAAATTCTTTTTTGAGTTCAATGTTTGATGATACAGTAGAAACTCGTTTATCCGGCCCTCAGTTGTACGGATTCGCGATTATCCGGACTACTAATGGCGACCAATTTATATGTACTCGTACCTACGTACAAATTATGGAATCATGAACGTGTCGGAACGACGTTATATGTCTTTATGTAAAATGTCAGCTAAAAATGGGTTGCAATTATATTTTTCCATGACATTGCACGCAAATATACATGGGTTTTGGTCTGACATATTTTACAACCATTGCAAATAATTATCTGCGTGTGTTTGTTGTTGTGCCGGTGCACCGAGAGGAAATATATGCAATTTTCGCACCGTGCAAGGGTTTTGCAAGAGCAAGAGAATACCCCTAGAGTGATACTGTGAGTCTACTACAACTGAAACGAATTCGTGATATAGCAGCAATGAAGAGAAAAAGTTGCTTACGTCAAATGACAATTACCAAATATTTTAAACCAAATTAAATTTATTACCTACATACTTATTTCATGATTACCAAATGTAAATTACCAAATACATATTGTACACAAATTATTCGTACATACGTACCTAAATATTTTATTGTATTTCATGATTAATGCTGCAGTTTAGTATTACGTATGTAGTGTAATCTAAGAAAATATGTCCATACATACATATAAGTAAGTGTTCATTTCTTAATAAACATTGATTTTCGTTGCAGGATATGAATATCTATTTGTTTTTCTTCATACATTCGATTATCCGGATTTTCGATTATCCGAATGCCTATCGACAACAATTAGTCCGGTTAATCGAGTTTCTACTGTATATACAAATCAAACAGCTATTGATTTATTGAATCTGGAAAACACTATCTATATATACAACTGTACATATATGTATGTAACTATAGTCAGTGTTTGTATTATATTTGCAATATTTTTGGCGTCAGTCTTGAAGCAGCTTATGAGCTGCTCGTGAGTTTCACGAGTATCCCATCTGTCATTAACTGCAAACAGTGGGAGGCGTTGATAGTTAAGAAGATATACGGCTTTGTAGATTAGTGCACAATCGGATATAATAGGCAAATATATATAAATAAAAAAATATTTAAGAAATTAACTATTAATTTCAATGTGTTTATATTCAGAGCCATACGAAATTCTAAAACTATACTTAAAGAAGGTTAATAAGTTATATCAAGATAGTTACTTTTTTAAGACATTCATTATTTTAAAGTTCCTAATTTATTCTTCTAAATCAACTCATAAAGTTATACCTCTTGGTCCCAGCACAATTGTTTACATACATTTCCGGCACAGCCCTTAATATGCATAGCGATTCACATAACACTCAAGTAGTATTCCTTGTTGACAGTTTGGGAGGCCTGAAGGACTTACTTTTTTCGGATCCAGCTCACCTTTGCCATATTATTAAGCAGATTGATTGTCTGTTTCCAGGCCGAAATAATACGTTTCATGGCATCCTGGAGTCGCAAAATAGTGTTTCACATACGTTAAAGTGACACTGTTTTCTAAAGAAATTAAGTGATGTTGGAATCATTTTTGTGAAGCCCAAATGATCTTTCAAAATTGGTTTTACTGATCCTTTCAATATTCCAACGACGCTAGAAGGATCCCTGACTGTTAATCGTTCAAGCACCAATTTATTTTATTGACGTGTTCATCATCAGTTGATGTTGATGGCCGTCCTGAATATGATTCGTCGTCAGCACATTGTCGATCGTCTTTGAATAATATGTACCAATCAAAAATTTCCAATATTTTGAACGTTTTGGCACCAGAAACTTGATGTCACACAAAAACTTGCCACTTGCGCGCTGAGAGTGTGCTCTGCGTTCCGCACAGTATCGGGCGGTGCTGCCCTAATAATATCGGGCTTACACCCTTTAGACCTCTTGGCCAAAGAAATTCAATGTCTTACAATGACAGGCTACCGCATAATACACTGAAAGAAATTTCAAGGGCAAAAAAGGTGAACGCTGGCAGGAAAGCGAAAATGGGCGGTGGACGTCCCGACATTGAACCATGGCTAAACAACCGCAGGGCGAGGTAGAGTTCCACCTAACTCAAATCCTCACAGGACATGGCTGCTTCAAAGCATATTTGAAAATAACGACACATGCGATTATTGCGGAGGCGATACCATCGAAAATGTAGAACACATATTCTTCTATTGCCCGAAATATAATCATGAGAGGCAATACTTAGACCCAACTCCTGATAACTTGGTAAACCAAATGGTCGAATCAGTAGAGAAGTGGAAAACTGCTTGCGAAGTGGCAGCCAGGGTTATGAAATCCCAACGTGCGAGCGAACAGCGGCGGAGAAGAGAGCTGTTAAATGGAACGAACAACCACGACCCAAACACACTAACCTTGACGTGACGGGAAGGGTTTGGGACGAACAATGACAATGTACAAGGGGGGTTATCAAACCAAAAGAAGTGGGGCCAAGTAAATGCAACTTGTAACTTGAAACTCCTCGTAAAAAAAAAATTTATGGAACTTCTGTTTTGAAAATTTTCATTCATAGTATAAATAGTCGAATGCACTTTATGTACTTCAGAAACACGACCGTACTATATAGTAAACACTAATAGTTTGATGTTAAATTTGGCACAGACTGACAGTCACACCAGCCTTGAAAAAAATATTTCGACGTATGGGTTGTCTCGCAAAATTGAAGTTAAAAAGTCTTACCTTTTATGACCACAGTAGTGTATAAACTGTATGAGTCCGGTAGGAACATTTTCAACTTAAGATATATTTTTTTGTAAAGTTATTGCTTATGTTTTAAATAGTAAAACAATTCTAAAATAAGCTTAATTTTTTCTCATGAATATCAAGTATTGTTGTCACGAATTCAGAAATTTATAACTTGCTTGCTTGAAGTCATGTCTCAATTCTCAATTAAGTTTTGATAAATTATGCTACTACCTGGAGTAGTTTAATAAGAAATTAGGCTACCTAAATTTTAGTAAGGAAATAATGAGCTTTCGTTAAGGCAGTTCGTATGGCAAAGAGTTTTACTTTTATCATGTATATTGAAAAGAGTTTGCATTAGAAAGCGAAAAAAATTAGTATATATATGTTATTTAGGGATAATAAAAAAGTTATCAAAGAAAAAAAGAAAGCGTGCCACAGATGGCGAGTTTGTATGCACACCAATCTACTTACCGTCATCACCATTAACTGCAATATTCTACTAATTATTCTAATCATATATATGTAGGAAATGAAAAGTATCCGTGATTTATTATAGATGTTTCTTTATTACAATTCAAAAGGCAACTGTCCCGTTTGTCCGTTGTCGGGTACGCGTCTCGTAAATTCGTCAGGTTGGTACTGACTATTGCTACTCTTGCATGGTTGTATTCTTTCGTACTTCAGTAAAAAATGTAAGTATGTATTGCTAGTTAGTAATTTAGTAAAAATGTAAGTAAAAGTTATTTAATATTAATATGTCTGTCCGCTTCAAGTTGTCCGTCCGTGTACGTCTCCTACATATATTATCTGCGACATAACGGTCACGACCATGCCGAAGAAAGTGGAGCGACACCACTACTTCTACCATCAGCTTTCAATCAAATAGCAAGCAAATGTAAACAACGCATCAATCGCAGCATCAACGATCAGCAACCAACAAATGCTGAGTAGCTGTCATACCATGAATGGATAAGCTAAAAAGCCCATTTCCCCAACATCCAAATGCTTGTATGCCAGTAGCTACATATCTCATATCGTTAACAGCTTGTCGTATTACTAACAGCTGCACATATTGCCATATTGACATAATTTGAGTATATAGTGTGGTGTGTAGCAGCTTGAAAAACGTTAATCAGCGGTGTGGGAAACATGTGCTGGGTGCATGCTACCAATCAATTGTTGTCTGTTACTCATCGGCATCATGTTCCAATCGGGAAACTTGTTTTCCTCAGGAAAAATTTAGTCGACTCCACCAAAAAGTTTGTTAAACTTTTTACAACCAGTCTTTAAATAAGAAATATGAAACTCTAAACTATTACACTAGTAAATGTCTTTGACATTTTTCTAGAAATTCCAAAAGCTTATCACTTTGTATAAATTTTAAACGTTTATTTACTCTAGCAAGAATTATTTTAAAAATAAGTTTCAGATTTCCTGTAAGGCCTCGTTTTCTTTTAATAAACGCTTACTATGCTATTAAAGTATAGCTATGTTATGTAACTGATTTATTGTCATAGCAATTTGGATTTTTCAGATATACAAGTTGCATTCCAAAGTAAACAGCACTTTTTAAATCTAGCTACCCCTGGTGGCATATGCCGACTGGTGCGTTAGAATCTGCTATCTTTATCGATTGTCCAGTGAGAATTGCATGAAACTTCATTGATTGGAAGTGAAGTTATTGCATTTTAAGTGTCAGTATCTCAGCCGTAATCATCATTGAAGTTCATGGAAATGGAATTGAACATCTCCAGAACATCGATTTATCGCATTTTGACCAAACAGTTGGGCTTACGAAAGGTGTGTGCACGGCTTTCGGCCAAAAATTGGCTGTCGACCAAAAATTGCTCAAAATCCAACATTCGAAGGCCATCATTAAAGAGGTCAAAAAGAACAAAAATCACATTTTAACCATTAACCACTCCCCGTATCGACCTGATATGGCACCGTGGTACTTCTTCCTTTTCGGAAAAAAGCATTGGCCAATGAAAGGAAAGCGTTATGCAGACGTAGAGGCTATTCAAAAGGCTTGCATACTGGTGGGCATACCGGCCAACAAGATAAAACACTGCGTCTGTTAACAGATAAATCATGATTAGGTTGGCGACAGTATTTCGTCTCAAAGCATATGGACTTATCTAGGATTTTGCTTATAAAGAGTTATCCATTTCAAGAGTCCCTACGTTTTTGAAGAAATAACACAGAAATTTAATTAACTAGAGAATGTTTATTACAATTCGAAAAAGGACTCTTTGGCGTTTGAAGATTTATATCTTTCAAATATTGGGCGTTTAATGCAACTTTCGATTACTCGTCCTGCAACAAAGTCTGAATCGAAGCAAGATTTTCTGCATAGACTTTAGAATTTACACATTCCCATAGGAAAAAGTCTAACGGTGTGATATTACACGATCTTGCTGGTCAATTGACCGGCGCAAAACGTGAAATTATCTGCTATCCTAAGTGTCCTATCAATAAATTCATTTATTGATGCGATGTGTGGGAAGTTGTCTTGTTGAAACTAAACGTCGCAAATATTATAAGCTTCAATTTGAGGCATAAACGGTTAAGTTCTCACTGGCATCCGATGATTCCACCGGCCCACAATTCGCACCAAACCGTTGCTTTTTCTGGATAAATTGACTGCTTTGAATCTCAGAACAACCTAACTTTGTCCCAGAATCGGAAATTTTGCTTATTTACATACCCATTGAGCTAGAAATGGGCCTCATTGCTGAACAAAATTTGCTTTGAAAACGTCGGATCTTCTTGAAACTTTACATAAGCCCACAGTGCGAAAGGATAGCACTTGTGTTAGGGAGATACTTACGCTTAACGTATCGTCTATGGCCGTACATTAAATAAAAAGATGACGCGTTTGTCAGGATTATTAAGCAGTATATTCACTAACAATGTTTGTTTCAGTGTATGATTGTTAAATTATAGTTAATACATATTTCATTTTATTATAAATAGATTTAAAAGAAACGGAAAAATATTAGATTATATCGTGGTATAAGTGTCACGCCGTCGGTCGTTGATTGCTCACTACTCTTCTTCTCGTTGACGTTCTGTAGATTCGGTTACAGTACTCACTGTTTTTCTTCTTACTGATGCTTCTAACATTCATTTACACTTGGAAAGGTCAAGTGGCTTCAGTTCTTGCACAAGCTGTATTTTGTGTTTAATTTAGTTTAAGATCTCGACTTTAAATGTGCCAAGTTATTCCATACTCCAGCCCGATATCCATTAATAAATATTCATTATATTTATCCAGTACTTTCGTCGCTGGCATGTACCTATGTATGTAAATATGGTGCCTGTCAGTGTTGTTTAAAGATTTAGTTTTGCCTCAACACATGATTTATTCGATTATCTGATATTGTCAATGTTTGACCATATGTCAAATTCGTAATGTATCTGTATGAGCAGATTGTTGAAAGCATGCTCTTCGCTGATTATAGAGTTCCGCGCAAAATACATTTGCCCTAAATCTCAAAAAAAGGGAGGCGTTGATAAACTAAATGATTTATGGTTTAATATATTAATGAATAGCAATGGCAGATATGAGCTAGCTACAAATGAATTAATAGAAGAACAATTATCTCAGAAGAATATCTTATCTGTGCTAAAGCCAAGTCTTAATCATAAAAACCGAAGAAAACTTGAGCTCCTAACTAACGATTAACTAGACTGCATAGAGGTTTCAGGAGTCGTTTTTTTTGTTAGTTGTGTTTTTCTGGAAAATATTTAATTTTTTTATTAACTAGATTAATATCATTAATATCAAAAATACGTACTCTGCTCCAGCATAAATGCTGTGTTAGTTTTGAGTCCTGAACTTCCTTTTTAAAGTCAACCAGACATTAATAGCACAATATTTGTTATCGATGTACTTATACCCTGAACGGGGAATGTCGGACATAGTTTTTTACATTTGACATGCTAACTTCATATATTTGACGTGTATAAGTGATTTTTCGTGCAGAATTTCAACAATAAGTACAATAGTTTTTCAACATTTCCTGATAGTTTCGTGCTCCGAAAAATTTTTTTAGTCATTATGCCGCGGTACTATCCCAAACAAGAGAAAATTGTTGATTTCGACAACATTTTGGAGGCGATCAAGTCGGTGAAAATACATCACAACAGCGTTCGACAATCTGCGATGGGCACAAAAACAGTGAGTTCTGCTGGTTTCTTTCTTTTTCTTTCATCGAATAATAAATAATTTTTTTTTATTTCAGATCTTCGACATCGAACAAGAGAAGGCGCTGATAAGCTACATTCTCCAGGCCAGCGACATCAACTATGGAATTAGTTTGATGGAGCTTCGTAAGCTCGCGTATGAATTTGCTCGGAAAGTTAGCGCGTCGTATCCGGAACGACAATCAACAGGCGAGTAAGGATTGGCAGTTGGCGTTCATGGAACGCCACAAAAATTTGTCACTGCGAACACCAGAGCAAGTAAGCCAGAGCCCTGCGAAGCGATTCAACAAAAAGAATGTCGATGCATTCTTTGCCAACCTTTCATCCGTTCTTGGTAAGACGCCGTTTGACCCTCACCGAATATGGAACATGGATGAAACCGTGTGCCCGAACGTGCCAACCAGACCTGTCAAAACCATCGCGCGCAAAGGACAAAAGCAGGTCGGCTCATCAACATCTGCCGAAAAAGGCACCAATGTGTCTTTAGCTTTGGCCGTCAGCGCTAGTGGCCAGTCTATACCGCCATTCTTCCTCTTTCCCCGAGTCAACATGAAAGAGATTTTTATGACTCATGCGAGTCATGGCGCTGTTGGTGTTGCGAACGGTTCTGGTTACATGAACTCTGACGTATTCCCTCAATTCATGCGTCATTTCATCAAGCACATCGGTGCTAATGCCGATTCGCCAACCATGTTGCTGCTGGACAACCACGGTTCGCATTTATCGATCGAGGCGATAGATTTAGCGTTGGATCATGGCATCACGTTGCTGTCTTTTCCGCCGAAATGCACGCACAAAATGCAGCCGCTAGATGTTGCGGTATTTGCACCATTTAAAGGCATGATGACCGTGAAGCATGATGCATGGAAAAAGTCCAACATTGGTGTCATTTTCGATCTGCATCATGTGCCGCTCCTTGTCGATCAGTGCCTCGATGTTATGTTAACGCCGAAAACCATCAAATCCGGCTTCCGAACAACTGGCATCTACCCGTTCAACCCGCAAATTTTCACTGAAGTTGACTTTGTCGCTTCGAAACTGAGCGGCAAACATTCATCATAGAACAAAATTTAACACAATGATGCTCATACCAAAGTTCATGCAGTGTAAAAACTCGATCTTGTTTAATCTATTGAAAACAAATCCTAAACCCAAAAAGCCATCTACGATCATAAAATTCTTGAACATTATCAATCAGTTTCATATGACTTCGACACCACAACTCTTAAAAGTGAACACTCACCCGCACTGGCTAACGTTGAAATTGTCCATAATAAGTACGTTATTCGAATTTCAAAAAACAGCCACCAATGCAGAGCAATATATCCAGCTATTCAATGACGGAGTAGTAAAGTACAAACCGGAGTGGAAGTTAATATAAACCGACGGATCCAAATCAGACAGCCACACTTCGTTTGCGGTAACAAACGACCAAGGTGTCTCCATAACCGTCGGAATTTTACCAACGTACTGCTCGATATTTACAGCTGAAGCAGCTGCGATATATGAAGCGGCTCTATTTGTCGCACAAACAGGAAAAAAATATATCATATATGTAGGACGGCAACACCGCAGTGGACGAAAGACCTAGAACATATGTACTTAATAAGACAACCCTGAAAAACGTTGAACGAACCTGACGAACGCGTGGTAAGAAAACGGCAGTTGAAGATTGAAAGTTAAAGAGCCAACATCAAGTTGAATATTGAAAGTTAAAGAGCCAACATAAAATTGATTATTACTACATGTGCGCAGTTGTAAGTTAACAAATTACTATAATTGTTTTATAATAAATATTCGTGTAATAAAACTATTAAACTACAAATAAAACATAATAAATATTCGTTTAATAAAACTATTAAACTACAAATTGGTGTCAGGTGTGGAGTGAGCTTAACGCGAACAGTTGTGTGTGTGTGTGGCAGTGGCCAACCAAAAAACAAAGACGTGGATATTGCTATACTAGCATAAAGAATATGCAAGTGCACAAAGCGAAAAATACTTAATATTTTGTTTGAAGAAAGACATCAACAAATTGTGTGCAAATTCTTGCTTGACGATAGCTGAATATTGCAAGTGAACAAGTTTTGTTTTGTGTGGTTGAGGCTGAAACGAACGAGTACTGGCGTGGCAGAGGCCGAATAGCGCTAGCGTACAAATCGTGTATTGTGGCAGATGCTGAAAACGTGAACACTTTTTGTTGGTGAAGTACGAGTACTGGCGTGGCAGAGGCCGAATAGCGCTAGTGTACTAATCGTGTATTGCGGCAGATGCTGAAAACGTAAATACTTTTTGTTGGTGAAGTACGAGTACTGGCGTGGCAGAGGCCGAATAGCGCTAGCGTACTAAACGTGTGTTGCCGCAGAGACTGAAAAGCATAAAACAATTGTTGTTGGCGAATATTGCGCTGGTGTGGCGGTGGCCGAATAGCACTAGTGAATATTTGTGTGGAAAAGGCTGAAAGCACAAAAGCAAATTGTTGTTGGTTGAACACTCGCTGTACTTGCGAGATAACTTTCCGTTGATTCAAACATCTTCGTGGAATTGTTGGCATCGTATCATCTACTCGTCGCTAGGCTGTAATACTGGCAGAAGAAGTGTAGCTGAAACATCGAAAAATTCTTATTGGAAAATTGCAACGAAACATCATTTGGCGAAGCAGCGGAATTGAAATTGGACAAGCAGAACTACAGATGAGTACAAGTAGTATAGAAAAGTAGTAAGAGCAAAAGAAATAGAATGAAAATTTGAATTGTAACTGATAGCTAAGTCATTATCTTTCTCATTCTTCATGACATTCTTAAGATGTTGAAAGTTTATTTTGATTGCTTGTAAGCAACAGAAGAAGAAAATTTGAGTGGTGAAATTTTGTATACGAGAGAGCTTTATAAATACTTTGATAGCTGAGGTGAATTGTTAAAGTAGTATAAGCCTTATGTACAATTGCAAATTGCTGTATGATTTAATTAAATTACTTTTATGCGAATAAGACAAATTATTTTATAAGATATTCGGTGTAACTATTTTTACAATACTCTTGATAGCTTTTAAGTGATTTTAAATTGAATTGTAACTGGCTTTGTAAATTCCACGATGGAAAGAAGCGAAATTTTAAAATTGAATGTAAATGATTTGAAAGCCAAATTAATTGCGTTAGGGCTGCCGACTACAGGACGAAAGATGACCTTACAAGACAGACTTTTCGAGCATTATGGCCTGACTATTGAGGCTAACAATGATGATGACGTTGACGAGGGCTCCGAATATGGCGACGCTGGCACTTCACCACCAAGTGAAGTCCATTACCAAACACTTAGTCGTACGCCATTTACTTTGCGCGATATTGAAGACTCATTAACGTCTTTTAGCGGTTCGGGTTCTTTGTCGATCGAGGATTGGTTAGACGAATTTAATGAAAATGCTGAGGCAGTTCATTGGAATCCATTGCAGAAATTTATATACGCTAAACAGCTGCTTAAGGGTGCAGCGAAACTTTTCATACGAAGTCAGCGAGGAATTACTAGTTTTGATATGTTAGCGCAGGCATTGAAATCTGAGTTTGGTATTACAGTGTCGTCCATCGAGGTTCACCGTATGCTACGAAATCGTCGAAAGCGTAACAATGAAGATTATAAAGAGTATCTTTATAGTCTCATGGAGTTGGGTAAGGCAATTAAACTTGACGATATGAGTTTAATTGAATATTTCGTAGAGGGTATTCCTGATTCACGACAAAACAAAATCAACCTTTATCAAGCAAAAACCATACCAGAGTTGAAAGAGCAAATACGTGTCTATGAGAAAGTGCGATCTGGTCGCCAGCAAGTGACCAGCTCAAGCTTAAATCAAACAACTCCCAAATCAGTAACGACAGCTAATCAGGACTCAGAGAAAGGAAAAGTTAAACGATGCTTTAAGTGTGGTAATGTTTCTCATATAGCAAAAGATTGTAATCAGGCACAGCCTAAATGTTTTAAGTGTGGGCAACCAGGACATCGTGCGGCCGATTGTCGAGATAAACAAGCTTCAGTGAAAACCGAGAAAGGTAGTGTAAATACATTGGAAGAGGACCTAGTCCCAAAAGTTAGCGAAATTGGCAGGTGCATTTTCAAGGACTTGACATGCAAGGGTGTAACCTTTTCGGCATTAATCGATACCGGTTGTGACCTTTGTTTAATACGTAACGACATCTTGCTCATGTTGGGAGAAGATATTGAATTGAATAACGATAAGCGTCGGCTAAGAGGTATTAGTGGTAGTATCCTTGATACTGTAGGTAGTTTTACCATTCCAGTTCATGTTGACAATTTGCAACTTGAAGTTACATTCCACGCTGTGCGTGAACGTGATATGCATTACTCAGCAATAGTCGGTAATAGTATACTCAAATATGTAAACTTGATTGTATCGGAAGATTTGGCGGAATTCAAGGCAAAGACGGTTAAAAATGAGGTAGATAGTACATCACAAAGCATTACTACGTTAACAAATTCTGACTTACGCAATAGGGAATTAGTGGACGCAACGAAACAGCAGAAGGTTGATGTGCTAGAAGAATTCAAAGATTTGTGTTGTATAGTGGAAAAATGTGACGTTAGCGAGCCGGAAGTTGACTTGTCACATTTGCAGGTAAACAATATGAATAGGGTCAAAGAATTGATTACCGGTTATAAGCCAAAAAAGACGGGGGAATCTCCAATAGAAATGAAAATTTTATTGACGGATGATATTCCAATTTATGAACGGCCTAGGCGCATGTCATACGCTGACAAAAAAGTCGTCGATGATCAGGTAGCGAAATGGTTGGAAGAGGGGATCGTTCAGCATAGTTCGTCAGAATATGCATCGGCTATTGTGCTAGTGTCTAAAAAGGACGGTAGTAAGCGACTCTGTTGCGACTACAGGCGGTTAAATACTAAGATCGTACGAGATAATTTTCCGATGCCCCTATTAGACGATGTTATTGAAAGATTACAGGGAGCTAAAGTTTTTACGACTCTGGATTTAGCTAACGGGTTTTTCCATGTTCCGGTTGAGAGGAGCTCAAGGAAATACACAGCTTTCGTCACACATAACGATCAGTTTGAATTTTGTTATGTTCCGTTTGGAATCTCAAACTCGCCTGCTGTATTTTCGCGTTTTGTATTTGCTGTTTTAAGAGACATGATCCAGGATGGAACAGTTGTGTGCTACATGGATGACCTCATTATTCCCGCTAAGGATTTGAATGAGGGCGTCCAAAAGCTGGAACGTGTTCTAAATAGAGCGTCGGAGTACAACCTAAAAATAAAGTGGAACAAGTGTAGGATTCTCGTGCGTAGAGTCGACTTTTTAGGGTATATTTTAGAGAACGGTACCATAGCACCGTCGGAAGAAAAAACTCAAGCCGTGGCGAAATTTCCTATGCCACACGATAAGAAGTCGTTACAGCGCTTTCTCGGTTTGACATCTTATTTCCGAAGGTTTATACAAGGTTACGCAGTGGTAGCGAAACCACTTACTGACCTTTTGAGGAAAGATTCAAAATTCAAAGTGGGGGACGAAGAGCTGACTGCCTTCCAGCAGTTAAAAATGGCTCTGATGAAAGCCCCTGTTTTAAAGCTGTACGACCCTAAAGCAATCACTGAAGTGCACGCGGATGCCTGTATTTACGGACACGGAGCTGTTTTAATGCAGAAGGACACGGATGATCAGGAATTTCATCCTGTTCAATTCATGAGCCGTAGGTGCAAACCGGCTGAAGAAAGGTACCACTCTTACGAGCATGAAGTTTTAGCGATTGTAGAGGCTCTCAAAAAGTGGCGAGTTTACCTAATGGGTATAAAATTTAAGATAGTGACGGATTGTAACGCGTTTGCATGTACAATGCAGAAACGGGATATTCCGCTAAGAGTATCTCGCTGGGCTATGTTTCTGCAGGACTATAACTATGAGATAGAACACCGCAGTGGGTCAAAAATGAGACATGTGGACGCACTAAGTAGGGTGTCCTGTCTTATGTTAGAAGACTCCCTGATACATAGGTTGAAACAAGCTCAGCAGGGAGACCACTGGGTTAGAGCGGTATGTGCAGTGTTAGAGCAAAATAGTTATGAAGATTTTTATCTCAAGCAAGGAATTCTCTTCAAAGATCCCATTAAGGAACTTGTAGTCGTTCCATCGTCTATGGAAAACGAAATAATTACGATGGCACACCGGCAGGCTCATTTCTCAATTAACAAAACTAAAGATGCAGTTGAGAAATCTTTCTATATTCCGCAGATAACCGCTAAAGTCACGAATGTAGTTCGTAGTTGCGTAGAATGTATTGTGAGTGAAAGTAAGTCGGGGAAAAAAGAAGGATTCCTTACACCGATAGACAAGGCAGACAGACCTTTAGGGACCTACCATGTCGATCATGTAGGTCCAATGGAACAGACCGCTAAGTCATATAGTTACATATTTGTCGTGGTTGATGGGTTTTCAAAGTTCGTCTGGCTCTATCCGACTAGAAATACAGCAGCAGATATTGTTATAGACCGGCTTAGCCGACAGGCTTCATTGTTTGGAAATCCGAAACGCATTATATCCGACCGAGGTGCAGCGTTCACATCAAATTCTTTTAAGGAATACTGCGAGAAAGAAGGGATTGAACATCTTGTCATTGCCACTGGTGTACCCCGCGGGAATGGCCAGGTGGAGCGCATCCATAGAATTATCATTCCGATGTTGTCTAAGCTTTGTTCAGAAGGTTCAGGTCATTGGTATAAACATATAGAGCGTATTCAGCAGACAATAAACAATACTCCTCCTAGGAGTACAAAGTTTACACCCTTCAAGTTATTAACCGGAGTTGAGATGCGAGTAGGTTCTGACCCTAAATTAAGCGAATTATTAGAAGAAGCAAATATAAAAGAGTTAGACGAGGAACGGGAGAATGTGCGTAAAGCAGCACAATCAAATATTAGCAAAATACAAGAAGAAAATCGTAAATCATTCAATAAAAACAGAAAGGAAGAGACGAAATACCGGACAAACGAGTTAGTCGCCATTAAGCGCACACAGTTTGGTTCGGGATTAAAATTAAAGCGGAAATTTCTAGGTCCATATAAAGTAAGCAAAGTTTTGGCACATGGTAGGTATGAGGTAGTGAAAGTAGGCGACCACGAAGGCCCCGGCCGTACAATTTCTATTGCGGAATACATGAAAAAATGGGAGCCTTCGGCTCAACCTGAGTCATCATTCGAGCCGAATGAGGCGTCAGGAGGGCCGAATGTAGGACGGCAACACCGCAGTGGACGAAAGACCTAGAACATATGTACTTAATAAGACAACCCTGAAAAACGTTGAACGAACCTGACGAACGCGTGGTAAGAAAACGGCAGTTGAAGATTGAAAGTTAAAGAGCCAACATAAAATTGATTATTACTACATGTGCGCAGTTGTAAGTTAACAAATTACTATAATTGTTTTATAATAAATATTCGTGTAATAAAACTATTAAACTACAAATAAAACATAATAAATATTCGTTTAATAAAACTATTAAACTACATATATACAGATAGCAAATCGACAATGAGAGCTATTTAAATGTCACAAACTCAGTGCTGATCAACAATATAAAAGACATTTTGTATCAACACAAAAACAGAATTGAGGTCATGTGGATCCCTGGGCATACTGGTATTAGAGGAAACCAACTTGCAGATGACCGTGCAAAAAAGGCTGGAGAAGAACCACTACTTTTATTCGAACACTTTACGTTGAAAGACATTCACAACATGGTAAAAAAGTACTTTACGAGCCAGCATCGAGAGATTGGTAAAATTTTCAACACCATTACAAGAAACATAATCTCTCTGGTACCAAGCCAAACTGATTGCTCTAGCGAAGATATAAAAACCTTAGTTCGCCTGAGAATGCGCCACACTTTAAAAACTCACAGTAATCTTTTAAACAAAATGGCTAAACCAAGCTGTTCATATTGTAATCAGCCAAATATATCAGTAAACCACATCCTAAATGAATGCATCGCTTTAAATACATCTCAGTAGCCAGCGCCTTAACTTAGTGAATTAATTATTTATATTTAATTAGCTCTCTTGTAAATAAAGGAAATAAAAATAAAGAGTTTGTCACGAGGTTTGTAATACCCAGAAGAAAGCGTCGGAGACCCTATAAAGTATATATATAAATGATCAGTATGTTGAGCTGAGTCGATTTACCCGTGTCCGTCTGTATGTCAATCTGTCTGTCTGTATATATACGAACTAGTCCCTCAGTTTTTAAGATATCGTTTTGAAATTTTGTAAACGTCATTTTCTCTTCAAGAAGCTGATCATTTGTCGGAACTGCCGATATCGGACAACTAAAACATATAGCTGCCATACAAACCGAACGATCGGAATCAAGGGCTTGTATGGAAAACTTTCACATTTGACGTGGTATCTTCACGAAATTTTGCGTGGATTACAGCTTAAAGTAATAACATAATGTGCGAAAAAATGTTTCACCTTGTGCACCTGTAAAGGATATATTAGCTTCGGTGCAGCTTCGGCGCAGCCGTTTTTTCTTGTTTATTAAATAGTTTAATTTAAAATTTTAGAACTAAAATGTTATTTGTTTTCACATGAGAAGCTCTCTATATAAACTGAAAAGTACATTGACATACATATATACATATAGGTAGATGTGTTGCGTAAATAAAATTCCAAACTTAAATTGGTTCGTTGAAAGGCTTTTTCCCCCTGCTTCCGTTTCCAAGCTAACTAGTTTTGAATTTTGGTTGTTCTTTTTGGATAGCAGGTGTTTAGTTAGGTGATTACATCTAGATAGCTGGAATTTACACTAATTTTATGAAAGTCCTAAACATTTATAGGACTAAGATTGCGGCTATAATCACAAAGTTGAATGTAAAGTGAAATTAGCTTTTTAAGATACAATTAAATACACGCAGAAATATTGCTTAAGTTGGTATTTTTGCTCCTTCTCTGTGAATTTTCAAAAATGAATTTAATTCAATACTCTTTAAAATAATTATATAAGAAACTTGTTTATTAATTTTAATAAATTTTTTATATTTATTGATATATCATCCAAAAGTGACCCTTCAACTGACCATCGCCGTCGAGATCTACATATATATGTATGGTAAACTGTTTTAAATTCTCACTGTAATAAAGACAGGTATAGGCTAATTAACTTTTAAATTTATAATGAAATGCGAAGATTTAATTTTGCGTTCTCCTGAAAATTTTAATTTAATAAAACGCAAATTTTACCAGAAATGAAAAATTATAAATTTTTTTTGCAACAAAAAACATTCACAGGTGCTATTCAACACTGCTCAAACAATTGAAACGCAATAGAAAAGAGGGAAAAATAGTTTAAGGAAAGGTGTGCTGTGCAAAAGAAACAGCAACAAATTCAGCGGTTGGAATGCAATGAAGTTCCACTCCATTCGGCTACTTTAAGCACAGTCAGCCAGCCAGCAAAACTGTGAAACCTCTGGCTTATGCCATGCCAAATGGATGGTTGCTAGGTTGGAAGCAGTTCTTTGTTCAATTTGACTTCAACTCAAGCATGTGACAGCCAAGCTCGAAAAAACAATATCAATGCCCCAATTGAAATTTCATAACGGCGTAAAAATTTAACGAGCTAACGTTCGAAAATTACGCGGAATTGCGCCGATTTTGCTTGCCGTGCCAACGCCTTAAATGACACACCGAAGTTCGTGTTTTATGTATACATAAATATACATATGTACATTTATACATACCTCCCATACAAAGGTTATGTTGAAAATCACTAAAAGTGCGTTAACCGACTAACAAAAAACGTCAGAAACACTAAATTTTACGAAAGAAATGGCAGAAGAAAGTTGCACCCAGGCTTTTTTTAAAAATTTAAAATGGGCGTGGCGTCGCCCACTTATGGACCAAAAACCATATCTCAGGAACTAGTCGACAGATTTCAATGAAATTTGGTATATAATATTTTCTTAGCACCTTGATAACATGTACGAAATATGGGTGAAATCGGTTCACAACCACGCCTTCTTCCAATATAACGCTATTTTGAATTCCCTCTGATGCCTTCTCTGTATAATATATATAAAGGGTGATTTTTTAAGAGCTTGATAACTTTTTTGAAAAAAAAAACGCATAAAATTTGCAAAATCTCATCGGTTCTTTATTTGAAACGTTAGATTGGTTCATGACATTTACTTTTTGAAGATAATTTCATTTAAATGTTGACCGCGGCTGCGTCTTAGGTGGTCCATTCGGAAAGTCCAATTTTGGGCAACTTTTTCGAGCATTTCGGCCGGAATAGCCCGAATTTCTTCGGAAATGTTGTCTTCCAAAGCTGGAATAGTTGCTGGCTTATTTCTGTAGACTTTAGACTTGACGTAGCCCCACAAAAAATAGTCTAAAGGCGTTAAATCGCATGATCTTGGTGGCCAACTTACGGGTCCATTTCTTGAGATGAATTGTTGTCCGAAGTTTTCCCTCAAAATGCCCATAGAATCGCGAGCTGTGTGGCATGTAGCGCCATCTTGTTGAAACCACATGTCAACCAAGTTCAGTTCTTCCATTTTTGGCAACAAAAAGTTTGTTAGCATCGAACGATAGCGATCGCCATTCACCGTAACGTTGCGTCCAACAGCATCTTTGAAAAAATACGGTCCAATGATTCCACCAGCGTACAAACCACACCAAACAGTGCATTTTTCGGGATGCATGGGCAGTTCTTGAACGGCTTCTGGTTGCTCTTCACCCCAAATGCGGCAATTTTGCTTATTTACGTAGCCATTCAACCAGAAATGAGCCTCATCGCTGAACAAAATTTGTCCGAAAAAAAAAAAAAAACCGAACACTGATTTTGGTAATAAAATTCAATGATTTGCAAGCGTTGCTCGTTAGTAAGTCTATTCATGATGAAATGTCAAAGCATACTGAGCATCTTTCTCTTTGACACCATGTCTGAAATCCCACGTGATCTGTCAAATACTAATGCATGAAAATCCTAACCTCAAAAAAATCACCCGTTATTAGGGACCAATGATGATAGAGGAATAAAACTTTACACAAATAAGGTATTTGAGCTGAGGTATCACGTTTAAAAAAATATGTAAATGAGTGATAATGAAATCTCGACTATCACTTTATCATGCGAGAGTATAAAATGTTCGGTGACTCCCGAACTTAGCCCTTCCTTACTTGTTTTCTTATGAATTAGCAACTTATTCTTCAGATTAAGGCGAGATCTTAGCCTAAGAAACCAGTATAACTGCGCCAACTTTAGTTTTAGCTGAGTTGTTTTTATTTTTACAATTATTAATTGTAATCCCCAAATATTTTGCGCTGTGTTTGTTGGTAACAACTGACCCTATAAAGCCACTTGAGGGCAATTTTTGTGCTTGAGGATATATACTACTTGTACGAACTTTTAACATTTATGGTTGCCACTTGATGCTAGCAATGCAGTATCATCAGCATTGGTTGCCGTAATTGTAGAGTCATATTGACCACTGGAAGCATTGGTAGTTTTTCCTTTAATTCGAATAATAGACCCAGACGTTGTCAAATGCTTGGCGGACATCAAGGAACACAGCGGAACAGTATTTATAATTTTCCGTAGTAATAGTTATAGTGTTTTACTCTAAGTCTGAATGAAAACATGTAGTGGGAAAGGAAATTAAATTGTTAAGGAAATTTAAAAATTCTTATTTCTCAGTATAATTGTATTTGACAATCTCTGGCATCTATTATTTGAATTAAAAGACATTCTACCTTAGATGCCTTGAGTCGTATTTGGAACCTTCCGTTCTGAATATAACATCATTTAAATAGAATCCATAACTTCTTTGGCAGGACCGAATTCGATGAACATAATTTTCGAGTACTCTTCCACTAAATCAAGTCGTATATCGTGACTAGCACTTTCAAGGTTTACAAATTAAGCTTGAAAGGAGTCTGGTTCATTTTTAAATAGCAATCAAAAAAATCATTATCGTTTTCAAGTTCCAAGGGAAAAACAGCAAATTACGACGTTTACGGTGGTTCAATCCTTCAGTTTTTGAGTGAAAAAAAAGAAATATTAATTTCCGTTGCACCGAAGCTAACTAACGGGTGATTTTTTTGAGGTTAGGATTTTCATGCATTAGTATTTGACAGATCACGTGGGATTTCAGACATGGTGTCAAAGAGAAAGATGCTCAGTATGCTTTGACATTTCATCATGAATAGACTTACTAACGAGCAACGCTTGCAAATCATTGAATTTTATTACCAAAATCAGTGTTCCGTAATCCGCTTTTTTATCGACAAATTTTGTTCAGCGATGAGGCTCATTTCTGGTTGAATGGCTACGTAAATAAGCAAAATTGCCGCATTTGGGGTGAAGAGCAACCAGAAGCCGTTCAAGAATTGCCCATGCATCCCGAAAAATGCACTGTTTGGTGTGGTTTGTACGCTGGTGGAATCATTGGACCGTATTTTTTCAAAGATGCTGTTGGACGCAACGTTACGGTGAATGGCGATCGCTATCGTTCGATGCTAACAAACTTTTGTTGCCAAAAATGGAAGAACTGAACTTGGTTGACATGTGGTTTCAACAAGATGGCGCTACATGCCACACAGCTCGCGATTCTATGGCCATTTTGAGGGAAAACTTCGGACAACAATTCATCTCAAGAAATGGACCCGTAAGTTGGCCACCAAGATCATGCGATTTAACGCCTTTAGACTATTTTTTGTGGGGCTACGTCAAGTCTAAAGTCTACAGAAATAAGCCAGCAACTATTCCAGCTTTGGAAGACAACATTTCCGAAGAAATTCGGGCTATTCCGGCCGAAATGCTCGAAAAAGTTGCCCAAAATTGGACTTTCCGAATGGACCACCTAAGACGCAGCCGCGGTCAACATTTAAATGAAATTATCTTCAAAAAGTAAATGTCATGAACCAATCTAACGTTTCAAATAAAGAACCGATGAGATTTTGCAAATTTTATGCGTTTTTTTTTTTTTAAAAAGTTATCAAGCTCTTAAAAAATCACCCTTTATAATATCACACAAATACAATAGAAAAAGAACTCCATTTTGATACAATACTATGTGATATAGTGATCCAATCTAAACAATTTCTTCGGAGATTGCACCATATTCTTAGGCAAATGAAAAAGTAGTATATAATATGTCAAATATAAAGATTAAACAATGAACGAAGAGCTGGCTAAATTGATTCAGCTCATTATGACGATTTTTTATATATGTACATATATTCCATATATGGAGGATGGAGTCATTTGTAGAAGTTCACGCAAGTGAGGAAAGCTCTCTGATCGCCATTCACTTGGGAGTGGCCAGAAACGATTCTTTTACATATGACTCAAGCAGCTCACGACTTCCGGTCTTTGACCAAGTATCCTCTGGGTAGCCTAAGAACATCCGTTTGAAGGCTAGATAAAGTGAGAAGACGAAAAAACCCCTACTTAGGGTTGTGCGCTGGGTTTGGGACCCACCACGTAAAAAAACACCCCCAATGAAAACCAACAATCAGCATCGGATGAGATACCCCCCTTTTGATGACGACCATGGCAAACGAAATAAGGACTACGAATTGAGGGCATGCATCTGGAATGTCCGGTCCGCGTACTATCATTCACTCCGGAGAATGAACGACTAGCCACAAACGGCATCAAAGCGAGGTTCTTCAACATATCGCTGATTTGCGCCCACGCCCCGACGGAAGAGAAGGACGATGTGACGAAAGATGCCTTTTATGAGTGCTTGGAGCGCACTTATGAGAGATGCCCTCGCCACGATGTCAAAATCGTGCTTGGCGACTTCAACGCCAGGGTGGGCAAAGAAATTATCTTTGGCACTACGGTCGGTAAATTCAGCCTCCACGAGGAAACATCCACAAATGGGTTGAGGCTGATCGACTTCGCCGGGGCCCGAAATATGGTTATCTGTAGTACTAGATTTCAGCATAAGAAGATACATCAAGCTACCTGGCTGTCTCCGGATCGAAAAACCACCAACCAGATCGATCAAGTTGTGATAGACGGAAGACACGTCTCCAGTGTTTTAGATGTGCGTGCGCTCCGAGGTCCTAACATCGACTCGGACCACTATATTGTTGCAGCCAAAATTCGCACCCGCCTCTGTGCAGCAAAAAACGCACTCCAACAAACACAAGAAAGGTTCGACGTCGAGAAGCTGCAATCACAACAGACAGCCAAACGATTTTCTACTCGGCTTGCACTCCTGCTCTCTGAGAGCACTCGTCAACAACTCGGTATAAGGGATCTGTGGGATGGCATTTCAAACTCCTTACGCACAGCTGCAACCGAAACCATTGGTTTTCGGAAAGTGCAAAAGAACAGCTGGTACGACGAGGAGTGCCGTGTCGCAGCGGAGAGGAAACAGGCTGCCTACCTCATAACGTTACGATCGACCACAACACGTGCGGGATGGGATAGATACCGAAATTTGAGGAGGGAAGCGAGATGCATTTGTAGACAGAAAGAGAAAGAGGCCGAAATGTGGGAGTACGAAGACCTTGATAAGCTGGCCGACAGGGGTAATGCTCGAAAATTCTACAAAAAAATGCGGCGACTTACTGAAGGTTTCAAGACCGGAGCATACTCTTGTAGAACCCCTCAAGGTGATCTAGCCACCGATGCCCAGAGCATATTTAAATTATGGAGGGAACACTTCTCCAGCCTGCTGAATGGCAGTGAAGGCACAACACCAGGAGAAGGTGAACCCGATGCCCCAATCGATGACGATGGAGCAGACGTTCCATTGCCTGACCATGAAGAAGTTCGAATAGCAATTGCCCGCCTGAAAAACAACAAAGCGAAAGGGGCCGATGGAATGCCGGCCGAGCTGTTCAAACATGGCGGCGAAGAGCTGATAAGTTGCATGCATCAGCTTCTTTGCAAAATATGGTCGGACGAAAGTATGCCCAACGATTGGAATTTAAGTGTTCTCTGCTCAATCCATAAAAAAGGAGACCCCACAATCTGCGCCAACTACCGAGGGATTAGCCTGCTCAACACCGCATATAAGGTTCTGTCGAGCTTATTGTGCGAAAGATTAAAGCCCACCGTCAACAAACTGATGGGACCTTATCAGCGTGGCTTTGGACCTGGTAAATCAACAACCGACCAGATGTTCACCATGCGCCAAATTTTGGAAAAGGCACGTGGAAGGAGAATCGACACTCACCACCTATTCGTCGATTTCAAAGCTGCTTTCGACAGCACGAAAAGGAGCTGCCTCTATGCCGCGATGTCTGAATTTGGTATCCCCGAAAAACTAATACGGCTGTGTAAACTGACGTTGAGCAATACGAAAAGCTCCGTCAGGATCGGGAAGGACCTCTCCGAGCCGTTCGATACCAAACGAGGCTTCAGACAAGGCGACTCCCTATCATGCGACTTCTTCAGTCAGCTGCTGGAGAAAATTATTCGAGCTGCAGAACTTAATCGAGCAGGTACAATCTTTTATAAGAGTGTACAGCTGCTGGCATATGCCCATGATATTATATCATCGGCCACAACACCCGCGCCGTTAGTTCTGCTCTCTCCAGACTGAACAAGGAAGCAAAAGAGATGGGTCTGGCAGTGAACGAGGGCAAGACGAAATATCTGCTGTCATCAAACAAACAGTCGTCGCACTCGCAACTTGGCTCTCACGTCACTGTTGACAGTCACGACTTTGAAGTTGTAGATAATTTCGTCTATTTAGGAACCAGCATTAACACCACCAACAATATCAGCCTGGAAATCCAACGCACGATTACTCTTACCAACAGGTGCTACTTCGGACTGAGTAGGCAATTGAAAAGTAAAGTCCTCTCTCGAGGAACAAAAGCCAAACTCTATAAGTCGCTCATAATTCCCATCCTGCTATATAGTGCAGAGGCTTAGACGATGACAACAACCGATGAGTCGACGTTGCGAGTTTTCGAGAGAAAAGTTCTGCGAAAGATTTATGGTCCTTTGCGCGTTGGCCACGGCGAATATCGCATTCGATGGAACGATGAGCTGTACGAGATATACGACGACATTGACATAGTTCAGCGAATTAAAAGACAGCGGCTACGCTGGCTAGGTCATGTTGTCCGGATGGATGAAAACACTCCAGCTCTGAAAGTATTCGACGCAGTACCCGCCGCGGGAAGCAGAGGAAGAGGAAGACCTCAACTCCGTTGGAAGGACCAAGTGGAGAAGGACCTGGCTTCGCTTGGAATATCCAATTGGCGCCACGTAGCGAAGAGAGGAAACGACTGGCGCGCTGTTGTTGACTCGGCTTTCATCGCGTAAGCGGTGTCTACGCCAGTAAAGAAGAAGAAGAAGTATGAGTTATACAGGGTATATGTACTATATGTAATTGCATGAATTTCGACAAATTAAGGCTGTATGCAACTTTGTTAATACATACCATCTATAAAAATTCTATAAAACCTTACTTAAAAAACCGAATATCTCGAGAAGTATTAATGGTAGCGATTTTGACCGCAAATCTTTTTTTTAGCAAATAAAATTTTGTACAAGTCATGTATATTTTTTCTATAGCTCCTGTCATTTACAAGATATATACAAAAAATTACGAAATTTTTGGAAAAATCGGATTTAGAGCCCCGTACTACCTCGCCGGTGTGAGTTACGACTTTGTTGCGCTGGGCTTGTAGAGTGAGCAATTCTGAGAAATATGCGTCTAAAGTCAAAGCGATGCCATAAAATACCTCTGAGTTGTAGGAATTTAATGATAAAAACTCAGGATTGTAGTGTAGTTTCTATGGAAAATTTTTACAGGCCTTGGTCCAGTTCTTAATATTAATATTTTAAAGGGAAAATATTTTTTTTAGGGTATTTCCAAGGAAAATTCGTGACGGGACTGAAAAAAATTAATAGTTTATTTAAAAAAGCACGCTAATAAACAAGTAAAGAAGGGCTAAGTTCGGGTGCAATCACACATTTTATACTCTTGCAACTGAAAATAATCAGAGACAAGGTAATACTTTAATATGTAAAACGTCAACCAGGGGATCGGAATCTAAGCAATTATATCTGTATACCATGCATATAACTCACTCACTGACCAATATCTTCATCATAACTGAAATAAAGGCCGATATATGCTGTACAAAGTCACCCGGAAATTCGAAAATCATTACATTAGATATATGAGGGCATAGGGGAGTATTTACCCGAGCACTTTATAGGTTTTCGATTAATGGTGTTTTGTAGATGTGGCGGTGGTCTTATTACACCTATCTACGAACTCGAATTTTCTTTTTCACTAAGAAACCTGCGTTCCAAGTTTCATCAAGATATCTCGTTTTTTACTAAAGTTACAGCTTGCACGGACGTATGGACGGATTTCAACTTTTCCCATCATCATGATCATTTATACTGTATACGCATAACTCTATATTTATCTCACTTAGTTTTAGATGATACGCACAACCGTTAGGTGAACAAAATTATTATACTCTGTCACAACCGAAGAGATGGTGGTGCTTTAAACAGTTTTCCATTTAAATTCCTGTTGACATATACTCATAAAATATATGTAATATTATTTATTAATAGTCTTTATAATATTATTTAAAATATATGTAAATAAATTATAATAAAGTGGTTATAATTTAATATTACAAAAAAAGTTACTCTTTGTACTGCCGATATAAAAAATATCATTCGCTCTAACATTCACATGCAAAGCACCCATTTGTCCGCCCATAATCGCCTTTTAGCTTAGCTTTCATATTTAGCAAAGTTATGTAGATTTCGTAAAAGTGTCTCTGACTAACAACGTCGTAAGGCTTTAATTTAATTAAAAAGACTTCTCATTAACGTTATTTTGTGCTGACTTAATTTTTTTGGTCATTACCCTACTCGACACTGCTTCAAAAGCTGTTTTGACAGCCAAAATTAGTGTTCTCAAAAAATCAAATGCTGTGGAAAACTAAACTCAATCCGACAGCATTATCGACAGGCATTGCTAATTATTACTTTGGTGTAAACTTTTTAAAGAGCAGAAAGGGGTTACGAGGGAAACCGCTAAATTTACTTTATACTTTTCAAGAATGAGTACTTTTGTATGTATGATTCATGCGTTCACAATTTTTGTTGTTATACTCTTTATGCGTACATAGTGTATGTGTCAGCTTGTGCATTATGGTTCTGCTTTGGTGCACAATTTTTATTTTAATACCACTTTTTATTCGCTTTGCCGAACAGCTGTAGCAATATTTCCGTTTCCACAAATTGTGGTTAAACGACTTGCATTTCCTGAGTTGTTTTCTCAACTACGCTGCTATGGAAGTGACTACCGTTTGACATTTTAATGCGGTTCGAAAGTTTTATTTTGCACGAATTAGTGATAGAGGAGTCAGAGCGCTTATTAGGTTCAGTGGTTGAATTTACTATTTAATGCCTGAAATAGAAGCTCGTTATTATTAGACTCAATGGATGGACCATCTGAGACGTAGTCGCGGCCAACGTTTGAAAGAGATAATCTTCAAAAACTAAATATCAAATAATGTTCTTCCGAATGGTACTGAATATTCTCCATTAGATTTGTTTTATCTTATAACTATATAGGCATATAAAACCCTTATAACAAAAGCCTGTAGTAACATAAGCAAGTAGTAAGGTCCTTTCGCTTTGGACGGACTTCACTCAAACTTTGCTTTTCAGCATTAATAATTTCTTTTAATAAAATTAAAGTTGTTTTGTTTCAGACGCATTAAATGATTAGCGAAGAGAGTTATGAGGCAGTTGTAAATATTTTAAGTATGATAAAAAGTGATTTTATATATTAAAAGCACATACCTAAACCATTTGGAGGATGGAGTCATGTGTAGAAGTTCACGCAAGTGAGGAAAGTTCTCTGATCGCCATTCACTTGGGAGTGGCCAGAAACGATTCTTTTGCATATGACTCAAGCAGCTCACGACTTCCGGTCTTTGACCAAGTATCCTCTGGGTAGCCTAAGAACATCCGTTTGAAGGCGAGCTAAAGTGAGAAGGCGAAATATCCCCTACTTAGGATTGTGCGCTGGGTTTGGGACCCGCCACGTAAAAAAACACCCCCAATGAAAATCAACTATAAGCCTCGGATGAGAGACCCCCCTTTTGATGACGACCTTGGCAAACGAAATAAGGACTACGATTTAAGGGCATGCATCTGGAATGTCCGGTCCCTGCCGGTGCCCAGCTGGTTGATGTTCTCGTGAAAATAAAGGCTGACATCACCGCAGTCCAAGAAATGCGATGGACGGGACAAGGACAGAGACGAGTAGGTCCTCGTGACATCTACTACAGTGGCCATATAAAGGAGCGCAAGTTTGGTGTTGGATTCGTGGTGGGAGAGAGACTCCGTCGCCGAGTACTATCATTCACTCCGGAGAATGAACGTCTAGCCACAATCTGCATCAAAGCGAGGTTCTTCAACATATCGCTGATTTGCGCCCACGCCCCGACGGAAGAGAAGGACGATGTGACCAAATATGCCTTTCATGAGTGCTTGGAGCGCACTTATGAGAGATGCCCCCGCCACGATTTCAAAATCGTGCTTGGCGACTTCAACGCCAGGGTGAGCAAAGAAGGTATCTTTGGCACTACGGTCGGTAAATTCAGCCTCCACGAGGAAACATCCCCAAATGGGTTGAGGTTGATCGACTTCGCCGGGGCCCGAAATATGGTTATCTGTAGTACTAGATTCCAGTATAAGAAGATACATCAAGCTACCTGGCTGTCTCCGGATCGAAAAACCTCCAACCAGATCGATCATGTTGTGATAGACGGAAGACACGTTTCCAGTGTTTTAGATGTGCGTGCGCTCCGAGGTCCTAACATCGACTCGGACCACTATATTGTTGCAGCCAAAATTCGCACCCGCCTCTGTGCAGCAAAAAACGCACGCCAACAAACACAAGGAAGGTTCGACGTCGAGAAGCTGCAATCACAACAGACAGCCGAACGATTTTCTAATCGGCGTGCTCTCCTGCTCTCTGAGAGCACTCGTCAACAACTCGGTATAAGGGAACTGTTGAACGGCATTTCAAACTCCTTACGTACAGCTGCAACCGAAACCATTGGTCTTCGGAAAGTGCAAAAGAACAGCTGGTACGACGAGGTGTGCCGTGTCGCAGCGGAGAGGAAACAGGCTGCCTACCTCGCAACGTTACGATCGACCACAACACGTGCGGGATGGGATAGATACCGAGAGTTGAAGAGGGAAGCGAGACGCATTTGCAGACAGAAGAAGGAAGAGGCCGAAATGCGTGAGTACGAACAGCTCGATAAGCTGGCCGACAGGGGTAATGCTCGAAAATTCTACGAAAAGATGCGGCGACTTACAGAAGGTTTCAAGACCGGAGCATACTCTTGTAGAACCCCCCAAGGTGATCTAGCCACCGATGCCCAGAGCATACTTAAATTATGGAGGGAACACTTCTCCAGCCTGCTGAATGGCAGTGTACGCACAACACCAGGAGAAGGCGAACCCGATACCCCAATCGATGACGATGGAGCAGACGTTCCATTGCCCGACCATGAAGAAGTTCGAATAACAATTGCCCGACTGAAAAACAACAAAGCGGCAGGGGCCGATGGATTGCCGGCCGAGCTATTCAAATACGGCGGCGAAGAGCTGATAAGGTGCATGCATCAGCTTCTTTGCAAAATATGGTCGGACGAAAGTATGCTCAACGATTGGAATTTAAGAGTGCTATGCCCAATCCATAAAACAGGAGACCCCACAATCTGCGCCAACTACCGTGGGATTAGCCTCCTCAACATCGCATATAAGGTTCTGTCGAGCGTATTGTGTGAAAGATTAAATCCCACCGTCAACAAACTGATTGGACCTTATCAGTGTGGCTTCAGACCTGGTAAATCAACAACGGACCAGATATTCACCATGCGCCAAATCCTGGAAAAGACCCGTGAAAAGAGAATCGACACTCACCACCTATTCGTCGATTTCAAAGCTGCTTTCGACAGCACGAAAAGGAGCTGCCTTTATGCCGCGATGTCTGAATTTGGTATCCCCGCAAAACTAATACGGCTGTGTAAACTGACGTTGAGCAACACGAAAAGCTCCGTCAGGATCGGGAAGAACCTCTCCGAGCCGTTCGATACCAAACAAGGCTTCAGACAAGGCGACTCCCTATCGTGCAACTTCTTCAATCTGCTGCTGGAGAAAATTATTCGACCTGCAGAACTTAATCCAGCAGGTACAATCTTTTATACGAGTGTACAGCTGCTGACGTATGCCGATGATATTGATATCATCGGTCTCAACACCCGCGCCGTTAGTTCTGCTTTCTCCAGACTGAACAAGAAAGCAACGCAAATGGGTCTGGCAGTGAACGAGGGCAAGACGAAATATCTCCTGTCATCAAACAAACAGTCGTCGCACTCGCGACTTGGCTCCCACGTCACTGTTGACAGTCATAACTTTGAAGTTGTAGATAATTTCGTCTATTTAGGAACCAGTATTAACACCACCAACAATGTCAGCCTGGAAATTCAACGCAGGATTACTCTTGCCAACAGGTGCTACTTCGGACTGAGTAGGCAATTGAAAAGTAAAGTCCTCTCTCGACGAACAAAAGCCAAACTCTATAAGTCGCTCATAATTCCCGTCCTGCTATATGGTGCAGAGGCTTGGACGATGACAACAACCGATGAGTCGACGTTGCGAGTTTTCGAGAGAAAAGTTCTGCGAAAGATTTATGGTCCTTTGCGCGTTAGCCACGGCGAATATCGCATTCGATGGAACGATGAGCTGTACGAGATATACGACGACATTGACATAGTTCAGCGAATTAAAAGACAGCGGCTACGCTGGCTAGGTCATGTTGTCCGGATGGATGAAAACACTCCAGCTCTGAAAGTATTCGACGCAGTACCCGTCGCGGGAAGCAGAGGAAGAGGAAGACCTCCACTCCGTTGGAAGGATCAAGTGGAGAAGGACCTGGCCTCGCTTGGAATATCCAATTGGCGCCACGTAGCGAAGAGAAGAAACGACTGGCGCGCTATTGTTGACTCGGCTATAATCGCGTAAGCGGTGTCTACGCCAGTAGAGAAGAAGAAGGACCTAAACCATTTTTGCATTTTGTATTAAAACGAGTAAGATATCCCAATTCTGTTATTGTTGAAGCTGCAGAAAATATTCTCAATTAATATTTAAAAACTCTGCCAAGTTTGTTAGTCATATGCTCATATGCTAAATAAAATATAATTTTCGCCCCCAAAAATTTCGCTCAATGTTTTAATTAATTTACACGTTGGATGGATATCGTTCTTCCAACAGTTATAGGTAATCAAAATCGCTTTCGTAAATTTTGGCATACATATGTCTGCTAAGGAAGGGCTCAGTTCGGGTGTCACCGAACATTTTATGCTCTCGCATGATACTCGTAAAGTGATAAACGAGATTTCATTATCCGTCATTTACATATTTTTTTTTTATTTTGCTGTAAAATTAATTAGAATTAAATTCTGAGAGATTTACCGATTTTTTTGGTGAAAAATTAGGTTAGGTTAGGTTAGGTTAGACACTGAGTTCTTCGTGTTCGATATCAGGGACCTTGAAAAGTTATAGTCCGATCACGACAATTTTTCCACAAGGGATACCTCAGCTCAAATACCGTATTTATGTAAAGTTTTATTGCTCTATCATCATTGGTTCCTAATGTATATATTATACAGAGAAGACATCAGATGGAATTCAAAATAGCGTTATATTGGAAGAAGGCGTGGTTGTGAACCGATTTCACCCATATTTCGTACATGTCATCAGCGTGTTAAGAGAATATTATATACTGAATTTCATTGAAATCGGTGGAGTAGTTCCTGAGATATGGTTTTTAGTCCATAAGTGGGCGACGCCACGCCCATTTCCAATTTTTGAAAAAAGGGTGGGTGTAGCTTCCTTCTGCTATTTCCTCCGTAAAATTCAGTGTTTCTGACGTTTTTATACTCTCGCAACAAAGTTGCTAAAGAGAGTATTATAGTTTTGTTCACATAACGGTTGTTTGTAAGTCCTAAAACTAAAAGAGTCAGATATAGGGTTATATATACCAAAGTGATCAGGGTGACGAGTAGAGTTGAAATCCGGATGTCTGTCTGTCCGTCCGTCCGTCCGTCTGTCCGTCCGTCCGTCTGTCCGTCCGTCCGTCCGTCCGTCCGTGCAAGCTGTAACTTGAGTAAAAATTGAGATATCATGATGAAACTTGGTACACGTATTTCTTGGCTCCATAAGAAGGTTAAGTTCGAAGATGGGCAAAATCGGCCTACTGCCACGCCCACAAAATGGCGGAAACCGAAATCCTATAAAGTGTCATAACTAAGCCATAAATAAAGATATTAAAGTGAAATTTGGCACAAAGGATCGCATTAGGGAGAGGCATATTTGGACGTAACTTTTTTGGAAAAGTGGACGTGGCCCCGCCCCCTACTAAGTTTTTGTACATATCTCGGAAACTACTATAGCTGTGTCAACCAAACTCTATAGAGTCGTTTCTTTCAGACATTTCCATATACAGTTCAAAAATTGAAGAAATCGGATAATAACCGACCGCCCACCTCCCATACAAAAGTTATGTTAAAAATCACTAAAAGTGCGTTAACCGATTAACAAAAAACGTCAGAAACACAAAATTTTACGGAAGAAATGGCAGAAGGAAGCTGCACTCAGGCTTTTAATAAAAATTGAAAATGGGCGTGGCGTCGCCCACTTATGGACCAAAAACCATATCTCAGGAACTACTCGACCGATTTCAATGAAATTTGGTATATAATATTTTCTTAGCACCTTGATGACATGTACGAAATATGGGTGAAATCGGTTCACAACCACGCCTTCTTCCAATATAACGCTATTTTGAATTCCATCTGATGCCTTCTCTGTATAATATATACATTAGGAACCAATGATGATAGCGGAATAAAACTTTACACAAATACGGTATTTGAGCTGACGTATCACGTTTAAAAAAATATGTAAATGACGGATTATGAAATCTTGATTATCACTTTATCATGCGAGAGTATAAAATGTTCGGTGACACCCGAACTTAGCCCTTCCTTACTTGTTATTAGTCGGTTAACGCACTTTTAGTGATTTTCAACATAACCTTTGTATGGGAGGTGGGCGTGGTTATTATCCGATTTTTTCCATTTTTGAACTGTATATGGAAATGCCTAAAGGAAACGACTCTAAAGAGTTTGTTTGGTATAGCTACAGTAGTAGTGATATGTACAAAAAACTTAGTAGGGGGCGGGGTCACGCCCACTTTTCCAAAAAAATTACTTCCAAATATGCCCCTCCCTAGTGCGATCCTTTGTGCCAAATTTCACTTTAATATCTTTATTTATGGCTTAGTTATGACACTTTATAAGTTTTCGGTTTCCGCCATTTTGTGGGCGCGGCAGTGGGTCGATTTTGCCCGTCTTCGAACTTAACCTTCTTATGGAGCCAAGAAATACGTGTACCAAGTTTCATCATGATATTTCAATTTTTACTCAAGTTATAGCCTGCACGGACGGACAGACGGACATCCGGATTTCAACTCTACTCGCCACCCTGCTCACTTTGGTATATATAACCCTATATCTGACTCTTTTAATTTTATGACTTACAAACAACCGTTATGTGAACAAAACTATAATACTCTCCTTAGCAACTTTGTTGCGAGTGTATAAAAATAAAGAAAGGGAAACGAATTAAGAAAGGAAATTAAGGAAAGGACTTCATTTAAATTAGAAAAGTTTTGTGGACGATTTTCACAGAGAATTGACCTCGTTGCCTTTGCAGTTGCAAAAAGCATCAAATATTGAAAAAAGAATGCGTATTAATAGCGTAGAGGCTTGGGTAGAGGTGAAAGCAACCAGTCTTATCTAAAAACTTAATTTTCTACTTTTTGTTGTGTCTTATGTCAACTTTTCTTAAGATTTAAGCGCAATTAAACCGCATGCAGTCACAAATACTTACATAGATATACGTGTACTTGTGTGAACATAAACATCACCTTCTTCTGAAATTTAAAACTTAGACCACACGCTTTAGCAAAAAATTGGAATTGGTGGGAACATAGGTGGTCTAAGCAAAAGGGAACTTAATAATAATATAAAGGTCATCACAAAGCATCTAAAATCCCAGCTTAGCGAAATGGGAATTCGACAAAATGGAGAACAAATGCGGACGAAACGATAGAATATTATTTATGCGAATGAGACGAAATATCTTCCACGGTTTCGAATACTCCAACTTCAAGCTCATGGTTCAGGGTGGAAAGGAATCAAGTTTTTTACCACGTTTTGTGGAGAAAATTTTTTAACGTAAATATTTTGCCGTCTATCTTCTCCATTTTCTCATTAATACAAACCTCTTTAAGGGAGCGGTTAGGGTTTCATGTGAAAAAAAAACTTTTTGCTTATTTATTTCTTAAATATGGATTGAGTAACTTTAATCGGACCATATTTACAATTTTGAGCACACTTTTGAAAGAATAATTTTTTTCGTCACTTTTGTAATTCATAAACTTTAGACGGTCAAAAATATTTGACTTATAAAATACATACCTTACCCCATCGTTTAGTACATTTTTTTTTACATTAAGGGTGCTTTCCACTCACAAAATGGCGGAATTTCTATTGGAAAATAACAGTTTACACTTTAAATGGCCGCCAAAAATGTTTCTAACAAGTAAGGAAGGGCTAAGTTCGGGTGTCACCGAACATTTTATACTCTCGCACGATAAAGTGATAATCGAGATTTCATTATCCGTCATTTACATATTTTTTTATTTTGCTGTAAAATTAAGTAGAATTAAATTCTGAGAGATTTACCGATATTTTCGGTGAAAAATTAGGTTAGCTTAGGTTGGGCACTGAGTTCTTCGTGTTCGATATCAGGGACCTTGAAAAGTTATAGTCCGATCACAACAATTTTTCCACAAGGGATACCTCAGCTCACATACCGTATTTGAGTAAAGTCTTATTCCGCTATGATCATTGGTTTCTAATGTATATATTATACAGAGAAGGCATCAGATGGAATTCAAAATAGCGTTATATCGAAAGAAGGCGTGGTTGTGAACCGATTTCGCCCATATTTAGTATATGTCATCAGGGTGTTAAAGACATATTATATACCGAATTTCATATAAATCGGTTGAGTAGTTCCTGAGTTATGGTTTTTGGTCCATAAGTGGGCGACGCCACGCCCATTTTTAATTTAAAAGAAAACCCTGGGTGCAGCTTCCTCCTGCCATTTTTTCCGTAAAATTTAGTGTTTCTGACGTTTTTTGTTAGTCGGTTAACGCGCCTTTAGTGATTTTCAACATAACCTTTGTATGGGAGGTGGGCGTGGTTATTATCCGATTTCTTCCATTTTTGAACTGTATATGGAAATGCCTGAAGGAAACGACTCTGTAGAGTTTGGTTGACATAGCTATAGTAGTTTTCGAGATATATACAAAAAACTTATTAGGGGGCGGGGCCACGCCCACTTTTCCAAAAAAGTTACGTCCAAATATGCTCCTCCCTAATGCGATCCTTTGTGTCAAATTTCACTTTAATATCTTCATTTATGGCTTAGTTATGACACTTTATAGGTTTTCAGTTTCCTCCATTTTGTGGGCGTGGCAGTGAACCGATTTTGCCCACCTTCGAACTTCACTTTCTTATGGAGCCAAGAAATACGTGTACCAAGTTTCATCATGATATCTCAATTTTTACTCAAGTTACAGCTTGCACAGACGGACGGACAGACGGACGGACGGACAGACAGACATGGTATATATAACCCTATATCTGACTCTTTTAGTTTTAGGACTTACAAACAACCGTTATGTGAACAAAACTATAATACTCTCTTTAGCAACTTTGTTGCGAGAGTATAAAAAGAAATATCCGAGAACGTTAAGAGAAGACTTCATTATAATTTGGCTCATTTTTCTTGGTTTTTTATTTTTGAATAACTTCCAGGCTTGTTATGATGAACACCGCAAATTTTTTTTTTTTTCAAGACGTTCTGGGAAAGCCAGTAACAGGCTTACATATGCTTCAATATTTGATTATCATCAAAAGGGTGCTCAATAATATACGTAAAGTACAAATAAAATTACTCAGTACATATTTAAGAATTCAATTCGCAAAAAAAGTGTTTTGTTTACCTTGAAACCCTAACCCGTCCCTTAAATAACTCTAAAGTCCATAAAACTAAACTTGTTTATTTTCAAGGTTCCCAAAAGTGAGTGTAGCGGCATCGGTGCTGATGCCAGCGTGCGAGTTTTTTAATTATCTGCAAAGTGGCAGCTGCTAAAATTCTCTGCTGCAACACGATAATAAGACGAATGAATGTGCGATTTAATTGCACTTCCTGTGTGAGCCTTAACACTCCTTTGTGGAAATAATGGCAAAATGGCTAAATCATAAATACGAGTATAAGTGAATGTATAATATTGGATACACTATAACTTAATTCTCAAAATGTCTAATGTCGATCCACATATTACCCCAGCTTTCATATATTACATGTTATTATTTTTATTAGTCTAGACCGAAATTGGGATTTCCCTTCCTTTGGATGATGTTTTATATCAAAGTTTTATATATAAACAGAGAAAAAGTCTTGATAGAAAATTTAATATCTCGGAACAATAAAAGTTAAATGGAAATAGCTATAACTGAAGGATACTGGAACTATTGGAAATTCAAAAAAAATTGTTGAGTGTTATCGCTGAAACAGTATAGAGAAGACTTAGAAAGGGACTGCATACCTTTTGCTTCTCTTTATTTTGGTGGACTTAGTACTTATATAG